>NW_026610032.1:205650-228417 GCF_029499605.1 Hyla sarda | reverse complement strand
TGTACCCTGTATAATCTATATACATCCCCTGTACCCTGTATAATCTATATACCCCCCTGTACCCTGTATCATCTATATACATCCCCTGTACCCTGTATAATCTATATACACCCCCTGTATAATCTATATACATCCCTTGTACCCTGTATAATCTATATACCCCCCCTGTACCCTGTATAATCTATATACATCCCCTGTACCCCTGTATAATCTATATACATCCCCTGTACCCTGTATAATCTATATACACCCCCTGTATAATCTATATACATCCCTTGTACCCTGTATAATCTATATACCCCCCCTGTACCCTGTATAATCTATATACATCCCCTGTACCCTGTATAATCTATATACATCCCCTGTACCCTGTATAATCTATATACATCCCCCTGTGTAATCTATATACATCCCCTGTACCCTGTATAATCTATATACCCCCCCTGTACCCTGTATAATCTATAAACATCCCCCTGTATAATCTATATACACCCCCTGTACCCTGTATAATCTATATACCCCCCTGTACCCTGTATAATCTATATACATCCCCTGTACCCTGTATAATCTATATACACCCCCTGTACCCTGTATAATCTATATACACCCCCTGTACCCTGTATAATCTATATACACCCCCTGTACCCTGTATAATCTATATACACCCCCCTGTATAATCTATATACATCCCCTGTACCCTGTATAATCTATTTACCCCCCCTGTACCCTGTATAATCTATATACACCCCCTGTACCCTGTATAATCTATATACATCCCCCTGTATAATCTATATACCCCCCTGTACCCTGTATAATCTATATACACCCCCTGTACCCTGTATAATCTATATACATCCCCCTGTATAATCTATATACACCCCCTGTACCCTGTATAATCTATATACACCCCCTGTACCCTGTATAATCTATATACCCCCCCTGTACCCTGTATAATCTATATACACCCCCTGTACCCTGTATAATCTATATACATCCCCCTGTATAATCTATATACACCCCCTGTACCCTGTATAATCTATATACCCCCCTGTACCCTGTATAATCTATATACATCCCCCTGTACCCTGTATAATCTATATACACCCCCTGTATAATCTATATACATCCCCTGTACCCTGTATAATCTATATACATCCCCTGTACCCTGTATAATCTATATACATCCCCCTGTATAATCTATATACACCCCCTGTACCCTGTATAATCTATATACATCCCCCTGTACCCTGTATAATCTATATACATCCCCCTGTATAATCTATATACACCCCCTGTACCCTGTATAATCTATATACATCCCCCTGTATAATCTATATACACCCCCTGTACCCTGTATAATCTATATACAGCCCCCTGTACCCTGTATAATCTATATACACCCCCTGTACCCTGTATAATCTATATACACCCCCCTGTATAATCTATATACATCCCCTGTATCCTGTATAATCTATATACACCCCCTGTATAATCTATATACACCCCCTGTACCCTGTATAATCTATATACACCCCCCTGTATAATCTATATACATCCCCTGTATCCTGTATAATCTATATACCCCCCTGTACCCTGTATAATCTATATACATCCCCTGTATCCTGTATAATCTATATACATCCCCTGTATAATCTATATACACCCCCTTTACCCTGTATAATCTATATACATCCCCCTGTATAATCTATATACATCCCCTGTATCCTGTATAATCTATATACACCCCCTGTACCCTGTATAATCTATATACCCCCTGTACCCTGTATAATCTATATACACCCCCTGTATAATCTATATACACCCCCTTTACCCTGTATAATCTATATACATCCCCCTGTATAATCTATATACATCCCCTGTAACCTGTATAATCTATATACACCCCCTGTACCCTGTATAATCTATATACACCCCCTGTACCCTGTATAATCTATATACACTCCCTGTACCCTGTATAATCTATATACACCCCCTGTACCCTGTATAATCTATATACACCCCCTGTACCCTGTATAATCTATATACACCCCCTGTATAATCTATATACATCCCCTGTATCCTGTATAATCTATATACACCCCCTGTACCCTGTATAATCTATATACATCCCCCTGTATAATCTATATACATCCCCTGTACCCTGTATAATCTATATACACCCCCTGTACCCTGTATAATCTATATACACCCCCTGTACCCTGTATAATCTATATACATCCCCCTGTATAATCTATATACATCCCCTGTATCCTGTATAATCTATATACACCCCCTGTATAATCTATATACCCCCCTGTACCCTGTATAATCTATATACATCCCCCTGTATAATCTATATACATCCCCCTGTATAATCTATATACATCCCCTGTACCCTGTATAATCTATATACACCCCCTGTACCCTGTATAATCTATATACATCCCCTGTATAATCTATATACATCCCCTGTACCCTGTATAATCTATATACACCCCCTGTACCCTGTATAATCTATATACACCCCCTGTACCCTGTATAATCTATATACACCCCCTGTACCCTGTATAATCTATATACACCCCCTGTACCCTGTATAATCTATATACACCCCCTGTACCCTGTATAATCTATATACACCCCCTGTACCCTGTATAATCTATATACACCCCCTGTACCCTGTATAATCTATATACATCCCCCTGTATCCTGTATAATCTATATACACCCCCTGTACCCTGTATAATCTATATACACCCCCTGTACCCTGTATAATCTATATACACCCCCTGTATAATCTATATACCCCCCTGTACACTGTATAATCTATATACACCCCCTGTATAATCTATATACATCCCCTGTATCCTGTATAATCTATATACACCCCCTGTACCCTGTATAATCTATATACATCCCCCTGTATCCTGTATAATCTATATACACCCCCTGTACCCTGTATAATCTATATACATCCCCTGTATCCTGTATAATCTATATACACCCCCTGTACCCTGTATAATCTATATACACCCCCTGTACCCTGTATAATCTATATACACCCCCTGTACCCTGTATAATCTATATACACCCCCCTGTACCCTGTATAATCTATATACATCCCCCTGTATCCTGTATAATCTATATACATCCCCCTGTATAATCTATATACATCCCCTGTACCCTGTATAATCTATATACACCCCCTGTACCCTGTATAATCTATATACACCCCCTGTACCCTGTATAATCTATATACATCCCCTGTATAATCTATATACATCCCCCTGTACCCTGTATAATCTATATACACCCCCTGTACCCTGTATAATCTATATACATCCCCTGTATAATCTATATACACCCCCTGTACCCTGTATAATCTATATACACCCCCTGTACCCTGTATAATCTATATACACCCCCTGTACCCTGTATAATCTATATACACCCCCTGTACCCTGTATAATCTATATACACCCCCCTGTATAATCTATATACACCCCCTGTACCCTGTATAATCTATATACACCCCCTGTACCCTGTATAATCTATATACATCCCCTGTATAATCTATATACATCCCCCTGTATAATCTATATACATCCCCTGTACCCTGTATAATCTATATACATCCCCCTGTACCCTGTATAATCTATATACACCCCCTGTACCCTGTATAATCTATATACACCCCCTGTACCCTGTATAATCTATACACATCCCCCTGTACCCTGTATAATCTATATACACCCCCTGTACCCTGTATAATCTATATACACCCCCCTGTATAATCTATATACATCCCCTGTACCCTGTATAATCTATATACATCCCCTGTACCCTGTATAATCTATATACATCCCCCTGTGTAATCTATATACATCCCCTGTACCCTGTATAATCTATATACCCCCCCTGTACCCTGTATAATCTATAAACATCCCCCTGTATAATCTATATACACCCCCTGTACCCTGTATAATCTATATACCCCCCTGTACCCTGTATAATCTATATACATCCCCTGTACCCTGTATAATCTATATACACCCCCTGTACCCTGTATAATCTATATACACCCCCTGTACCCTGTATAATCTATATACACCCCCTGTACCCTGTATAATCTATATACACCCCCTGTATAATCTATATACATCCCCTGTACCCTGTATAATCTATTTACCCCCCCTGTACCCTGTATAATCTATATACACCCCCTGTACCCTGTATAATCTATATACATCCCCCTGTATAATCTATATACCCCCCCTGTACCCTGTATAATCTATATACACCCCCTGTACCCTGTATAATCTATATACATCCCCCTGTATAATCTATATACACCCCCTGTACCCTGTATAATCTATATACACCCCCTGTACCCTGTATAATCTATATACCCCCCCTGTACCCTGTATAATCTATATACACCCCCTGTACCCTGTATAATCTATATACATCCCCCTGTATAATCTATATACACCCCCTGTACCCTGTATAATCTATATACCCCCCTGTACCCTGTATAATCTATATACATCCCCCTGTACCCTGTATAATCTATATACACCCCCTGTATAATCTATATACATCCCCTGTACCCTGTATAATCTATATACATCCCCTGTACCCTGTATAATCTATATACATCCCCCTGTATAATCTATATACACCCCCTGTACCCTGTATAATCTATATACATCCCCCTGTACCCTGTATAATCTATATACATCCCCCTGTATAATCTATATACACCCCCTGTACCCTGTATAATCTATATACATCCCCCTGTATAATCTATATACACCCCCTGTACCCTGTATAATCTATATACAGCCCCCTGTACCCTGTATAATCTATATACACCCCCTGTACCCTGTATAATCTATATACACCCCCCTGTATAATCTATATACATCCCCTGTATCCTGTATAATCTATATACACCCCCTGTATAATCTATATACACCCCCTGTACCCTGTATAATCTATATACACCCCCCTGTATAATCTATATACATCCCCTGTATCCTGTATAATCTATATACCCCCCTGTACCCTGTATAATCTATATACATCCCCTGTATCCTGTATAATCTATATACATCCCCTGTATAATCTATATACACCCCCTTTACCCTGTATAATCTATATACATCCCCCTGTATAATCTATATACATCCCCTGTATCCTGTATAATCTATATACACCCCCTGTACCCTGTATAATCTATATACCCCCTGTACCCTGTATAATCTATATACACCCCCTGTATAATCTATATACACCCCCTTTACCCTGTATAATCTATATACATCCCCCTGTATAATCTATATACATCCCCTGTAACCTGTATAATCTATATACACCCCCTGTACCCTGTATAATCTATATACACCCCCTGTACCCTGTATAATCTATATACACTCCCTGTACCCTGTATAATCTATATACACCCCCTGTACCCTGTATAATCTATATACACCCCCTGTACCCTGTATAATCTATATACACCCCCTGTATAATCTATATACATCCCCTGTATCCTGTATAATCTATATACACCCCCTGTACCCTGTATAATCTATATACATCCCCCTGTATAATCTATATACATCCCCTGTACCCTGTATAATCTATATACACCCCCTGTACCCTGTATAATCTATATACACCCCCTGTACCCTGTATAATCTATATACATCCCCCTGTATAATCTATATACATCCCCTGTATCCTGTATAATCTATATACACCCCCTGTATAATCTATATACCCCCCTGTACCCTGTATAATCTATATACATCCCCCTGTATAATCTATATACATCCCCCTGTATAATCTATATACATCCCCTGTACCCTGTATAATCTATATACACCCCCTGTACCCTGTATAATCTATATACATCCCCTGTATAATCTATATACATCCCCTGTACCCTGTATAATCTATATACACCCCCTGTACCCTGTATAATCTATATACACCCCCTGTACCCTGTATAATCTATATACACCCCCTGTACCCTGTATAATCTATATACACCCCCTGTACCCTGTATAATCTATATACACCCCCTGTACCCTGTATAATCTATATACACCCCCTGTACCCTGTATAATCTATATACACCCCCTGTACCCTGTATAATCTATATACATCCCCCTGTATCCTGTATAATCTATATACACCCCCTGTACCCTGTATAATCTATATACACCCCCTGTACCCTGTATAATCTATATACACCCCCTGTATAATCTATATACCCCCCTGTACACTGTATAATCTATATACACCCCCTGTATAATCTATATACATCCCCTGTATCCTGTATAATCTATATACACCCCCTGTACCCTGTATAATCTATATACATCCCCCTGTATCCTGTATAATCTATATACACCCCCTGTACCCTGTATAATCTATATACATCCCCTGTATCCTGTATAATCTATATACACCCCCTGTACCCTGTATAATCTATATACACCCCCTGTACCCTGTATAATCTATATACACCCCCTGTACCCTGTATAATCTATATACACCCCCCTGTACCCTGTATAATCTATATACATCCCCCTGTATCCTGTATAATCTATATACATCCCCCTGTATAATCTATATACATCCCCTGTACCCTGTATAATCTATATACACCCCCTGTACCCTGTATAATCTATATACACCCCCTGTACCCTGTATAATCTATATACATCCCCTGTATAATCTATATACACCCCCTGTACCCTGTATAATCTATATACATCCCCTGTATAATCTATATACATCCCCCTGTACCCTGTATAATCTATATACACCCCCTGTACCCTGTATAATCTATATACATCCCCTGTATAATCTATATACACCCCCTGTACCCTGTATAATCTATATACACCCCCTGTACCCTGTATAATCTATATACACCCCCTGTACCCTGTATAATCTATATACACCCCCTGTACCCTGTATAATCTATATACACCCCCCTGTATAATCTATATACACCCCCTGTACCCTGTATAATCTATATACACCCCCTGTACCCTGTATAATCTATATACATCCCCTGTATAATCTATATACATCCCCCTGTATAATCTATATACATCCCCTGTACCCTGTATAATCTATATACATCCCCCTGTACCCTGTATAATCTATATACACCCCCTGTACCCTGTATAATCTATATACACCCCCTGTACCCTGTATAATCTATACTCATCCCCCTGTACCCTGTATAATCTATATACATCCCCTGTACCCTGTATAATCTATATACACCCCCTGTACCCTGTATAATCTATATACACCCCCTGTACCCTGTATAATCTATATACACCCCCTGTACCCTGTATAATCTATATACATCCCCTGTACCCTGTATAATCTATATACATCCCCTGTACCCTGTATAATCTATATACTTCCCCTGTATAATCTATATACATCCCCCTGTACCCTGTATAATCTATATACATCCCCTGTACCCTGTATAATCTATATACACCCCCTGTACCCTGTATAATCTATATACACCCCCTGTACCCTGTATAATCTATATATATACACCCCCTGTACCCTGTATAATCTATATATATATACACCCCCTGTACCCTGTATAATCTATATATATACACCCCCTGTACCCTGTATAATCTATTTACATCCCCTGTACCCTGTATAATCTATATACACCCCCCCTGTACCCTGTATAATCTATATACACCCCCTGTACCCTGTATAATCTATATATATACACCCCCTGTACCCTGTATAATCTATATACACCCCCCCTGTACCCTGTATAATCTATATACACCCCCTGTACCCTGTATAATCTATATACACCCCCTGTACCCTGTATAATCTATATACACCCCCTGTACCCTGTATAATCTATATACACCCCCTGTACCCTGTATAATCTATATACACCCCCTGTATAATCTATATACATCCCCCTGTATAATCTATATACATCCCCTGTACCCTGTATAATCTATATACACCCCCTGTACCCTGTATAATCTATATACACCCCCTGTACCCTGTATAATCTATATACATCCCCCTGTATAATCTATATACCCCCCTGTACCCTGTATAATCTATATACACCCCCTGTATAATCTATATACACCCCCTGTACCCTGTATAATCTATATACACCCCCTGTATAATCTATATACACCCCCTGTACCCTGTATAATCTATATACACCCCCTGTACCCTGTATAATCTATATACACCCCCTGTATAATCTATATACACCCCCTGTACCCTGTATAATCTATATACACCCCCTGTATAATCTATATACACCCCCTGTACCCTGTATAATCTATATACACCCCCTGTATAATCTATATACACCCCCTGTATAATCTATATACACCCCCTGTACCCTGTATAATCTATATACACCCCTTTACCCTGTATATTCTATATATATACACCCCCCCTGTACCCTGTATAATCTATATATACACCCCCCCTGTACCCTGTATAATCTATATATATACACCCCCCCGTACCCTGTATAATCTATATACACCCCCTCCCTGTACCCTGTATAATCTATATACACCCCCTCCCTGTACCCTGTATAATCTATATATATATACACCTCCCTGTACTCTGTATAATCTATATATATACACCTCCCTGTACCCTGTATAATCTATATACATCCCCCTGTACCCTGTATAATCTATATACACCCCCCTGTATAATCTATATACATCCCCTGTACCCTGTATAATCTATATACACCCCCCTGTATAATCTATATATACCCCCCTGTATAATCTATATACATCCCCCTGTATAATCTATATACATCCCCTGTACTCTGTATAATCTATATACACCCCCTGTACCCTGTATAATCTATATACATCCCCCTGTATAATCTATATACATCCCCTGTACCCTGTATAATCTATATACACCCCCTGTACCCTGTATAATCTATATACATCCCCCTGTATAATCTATATACATCCCCTGTATCCTGTATAATCTATATACCCCCCTGTACCCTGTATAATCTATATACACCCTCCTGTATAATCTATATACATCCCCTGTACCCTGTATAATCTATATACACCCCCTGTACCCTGTATAATCTATATACACCCCCTGTACCCTGTATAATCTATATACACCCCCTGTACCCTGTATAATCTATATACACCCCCCTGTATAATCTATATACATCCCCTGTACCCTGTATAATCTATATACACCCCCTGTACCCTGTATAATCTATATATACCCCCTGTATCCTGTATAATCTATATACACCCCCTGTACCCTGTATAATCTATATACACCCCCCTGTATAATCTATATACATCCCCCTGTATAATCTATATACATCCCCTGTACCCTGTATAATCTATATACACCCCCTGTACCCTGTATAATCTATATACATCCCCTGTACCCTGTATAATCTATATACACCCCCTGTACCCTGTATAATCTATATACATCCCCTGTACCCTGTATAATCTATATATACCCCCTGTACCCTGTATAATCTATATACATCCCCTGTACCCTGTATAATCTATATACATCCCCTGTATAATCTATATACATTCCCTATATCCTGTATACTCTATATACCCCCCTGTACCCTGTATAATCTATATACACCCCCTGTACCCTGTATAATCTATATACACCCCCCTGTATAATCTATATACATCCCCTGTACCCTGTATAATTTATATACACCCCCTGTACCCTGTATAATCTATATATACCCCCCTGTACCCTGTATAATCTATATACACCCCCTGTACAATCTATATACATCCCCTGTATAATCTATATACACCCCCTGTACCCTGTATAATCTATATACACCCCCTGTATAATCTATATACATCCCCTGTATAATCTATATACACCCCCTGTACCCTGTATAATCTATATACATCCCCTATATCCTGTATAATCTATATACCCCCCTGTACCCTGTATAATTTATATACACCCCCTGTACCCTGTATAATCTATATATACCCCCCTGTACCCTGTATAATCTATATACACCCCCTGTACCCTGTATAATCTATATACATCCCCTGTATAATCTATATACACCCCCTGTACCCTGTATAATCTATATACACCCCCTGTACCCTGTATAATCTATATACATCCCCTGTACCCTGTATAATCTATATACACCCCCCTGTATAATCTATATACATCCCCTGTACCCTGTCTAATCTATATACACCCCCTGTACCCTGTATAATCTATATACACCCCCCTGTATAATCTATATACATCCCCTGTATCCTGTATAATCTATATACACCCCCTGTATAATCTATATACACCCCCTGTACCCTGTATAATCTATATACACCCCCCTGTATAATCTATATACATCCCCTGTACCCTGTATAATCTATATACACCCCCTGTATAATCTATATACACCCCCTGTACCCTGTATAATCTATATACATCCCCTGTATAATCTATATACACCCCCTGTACCCTGTATAATCTATATACACCCCCTGTATAATCTATATACATCCCCCTGTACCCTGTATAATCTATATACACCCCCTGTACAATCTATATACACCCCCTGTATCCTGTATAATCTATATACACCCCCTGTACCCTGTATAATCTATATACATCCCCCTGTATAATCTATATACATCCCCCTGTACCCAGTATAATCTATATACACCCCCTGTACCCTGTATAATCTATATACATCCCCCTGTATAATCTATATACATCCCCCTGTACCCAGTACAATCATCTATATACACCCCCTGTATCCTGTATAATCTATATACACCCCCTGTACCCTGTATAATCTATATACATCCCCTGTACCCTGTATAATCTATATACATCCCCCTGTACCCTGTATAATCTATATATACTCCCCTCCCGTATACATATCATTACAGTAATTACTCTTCCTATATCTTTTAATATCAGGGGGTTTTGTGCCCTTTTTCATGTTTTCCTTTGTGCAGTAAATGTTATGTTCGCCCTTTGTGTATGAGCCGACCCCTCTGGGATTTGTTATGGTTTGTAGTGGGTGACAGCCAATGTCGGTGCTTATTGGGGACTATGGGACACCCCCCCTCACATCAGATTATGGGGCACCCCCCCCCCTCACATCAGATTATGGGGCACCCCCCCCCTCACATCAGATTATGGGGACCCCCTTCCCCCCACATCAGATTATGGGGCACCCCCCCCCCCCACATCAGATTATGGGACACCCCACCTCCACATCAGATTATGGGGCACCCCCCCCTCACATCAGATTATGGGGACCCCCTTCCCCCCACATCAGATTATGGGGCACCCCCCCCCCCCCACATCAGATTATGGGGCACCCCCCCTTCCCCCCGCATCAGATTATGGGACCCCCCCCCACATCAGATTATGGAGGATCTCGTGTTTGTAGGTAAATGTCTACCAATAATATATTGTGTGGTGATCAGGTCGGAGTCGCTGTCGCTGTTTATTTACTGTTCCTTTAGGGTTAATTCATTCGCTTCTTTGAGACAATGCTCCCAGCTACCGTATATACTCCAGTATAAGCCCAGTTTTTTCTGCAGGATTTTTCGTGCTGAATACACCCCCCCCCCCCCCCCGGCTTATACTCGAGTGAACTCTCCGCTGTCAATCCCTTCATCAGTGGTGGCGTCCTCCTGAACTGTCACTTCGCGCACGTCATTGCGCACAGCGTAACGCAGGACGCAACAGGAGCGAGAAGAAGCGTGGGTAATTATAAAACCGGGGATGGGGGAGGCAATGGGGTTAGGGCGGTGGGGGGTACGACGCGGTGGGGCCGGTTGGGGTTGGGGGCGGTCACAGTGCGGGGGGGGGGGGGGGGTCCATTTTCAGCAAGGTAATTGCCGATACGATAATGCCCAAAATCGTGATAATGGGTCGATCCCTAGTTTCCATTAGACTTTCTCCCTCCTTAGCTAGACGCTCGTTAATCTCATCAGGTTCCTCGCACCATTAAATGTCTCCAGTTCTTATCGCAGATTTTCTTCCAATTTTTCCGTCTCGTATTTCACAACGACGTTCCTGTCATGGCTTCAGGACATTCCGATTTCTTCACATTGCTGCAGGGATTTTCTTCATCCGGAATCCTCTTGGAATGATGGGAAGATTCATCAACACTTGTGCCGAGGAAATGTTGCCCATAGCAACCAATCAGATCGCTGCTTTCATATTTAACAAGGCCTCAGCAAAATGAAAGCAGTGATCTGATTGGTTGCTATGGGTAACGTTCCCTCTGGACGGGTTTTGATAAATCTCCCCCGATGTTCTTAGAAATGTAATTTGTGAGCGTTCTGCGGTCCCACAAAGTCCTTGTTTCCTGGACTTACACTTTTTGCATGAGAACAAGTAGATTCACCAGAGGGGGGTCCTGGGTGCCTGAACCCGAAAACAGATGAGCAGCTTTAGTAGCACGATCCATGATGGTAACGCCAAAAGAACATGCGGTCTGATCCAAGGTGGTCGGTTTAGTCCTCAGTTTCGGGAGTAGCAAACTCCAAATGAGTGGTGATGATGTCAGCTGTATCGGTGGGAGCTCGGATCTGCCGGAAACTTCTGCAAACAACAAAGATATTCCAGCTCACCACCTCGTGGCCGTGCTCGTATCCTAGGCCCGGCAGGACATGCCAATGCAAAGCAAACAAGCGATGATCCAGTAGAGGGTATATACAGATGGTAGAGGGTATATACAGACGGTAGAAGATATATACAGAGGGTAGAGGGTATACACAGACGGTAGAGGGTATATACAGACGTAGAGTGTATACACAGACGGTAGAGGGTATACACAGACGGTAGAGGGTGTATACACAGACGGTAGAGGGTATATACAGAGGGTATATACAGAGGGTAGAGGGTATATACAGAGGGTATATACAGAGGGTAGAGGGTATATACAGACGGTAGAAGATATATACAGAGGGTAGAGGGTATATACAGGCGGTAGAGGGTATACACAGACGGTAGAAGATGTATACACAGACGGTAGATGATGTATAAACAGACGGTAGAGGGTATACACAGGCGGTAGAGGGTACACTCAGACGGTAGAGGGTATACACAGACAGTAGAGGGTATGTACAGACGGTAGAAGGTATATACAGATGGTAGAGGGTATAACCAGGCGGTAGAGGGTATACACAGACGGTAGAGGGTATACACAGACGGTAGAGGGTATACACAGACGGTAGAGGGTATACACAGACGGTAGAGGGTATATACAGGCGGTAGACTGTATATACAAACTGTAGAGGGTATACACAGACGGTAGAAGTATACACAGACGGTAGAGGGTATACACAGACGGTAGAGGGTATACACAGACGGTAGAAGGTATACACAGACGGCAGAGGGTATATACAGGCGGTAGAGGGTATATACAGGCGATAGACTGTATATACAAACTGTAGAGGGTATATACAGGCGGTAGAGTGTATACAGGAAGTAGATTGGATGAGCCCAACTTTAGATCCCGAAGTGCCCCTTTCAGATCCCGAGGTGTCCTCTTCAGATCCCGTGGTGCCCCCTCTTCAGATCCCGAGGTGTCCCCTTCAGATACCAAGGTTCCCCACTTTAGATCCAGAGGTGTTCCCTTCAGATCCCAGGGGTTCCCCCTTTAGATCCCGAGGTGCCGCAGTCAGATCTTGAGGTGCCCCTTCCAATCCCGAGGTGTCCCCTTCAGATTCTGACGTGCCCCCCTTTAGATCCCGAGGTGTCCCCTTCAGATCCCAAGGTTCACCCCTTCAGTTCCCAAGATGTCCCCTTTAGATCCCGAGGTACCCCCTTTAGATTCTGAGGTATCCTCTTCAGATCCCGAGGTGCCCCCTTTCAGATCCCGAGGTTCCCCCCTTTAGATCCATAGGTGCCCCCTTTAGATCCCAAAGTACCTCCTTTCAGATCCCAAGGTGCCCCCTTCAGATACCAAGGTTCCCCACTTTAGATCCTGAGGTGTCGTCTTCAGATCCCGAGGTGCCCCCCTTTAGATCCCGAGGTGCCCCTTCAGGAGATCTCAGCGGTCGGACCCTCAGTGATCAGACATCATTTTGTGGACTGGGGAATAAGGTTTTTGGCCAGATTCCCACCCCCCCCCCCCTTTAAGTACAGAAGCCCCGAGGACAGGCCAGAGCGCCCATCTCTCAGGACCCCGCCCCCAACACAAGGGAATCATGGGCCATCTCTTCTGGGGTCAGCAGTGAAGACCAGGATAGACAACATGGCCTGTGAGAGATGGGACCTTCTGGGAGAGGCGGTGGTGGGACTGAATAAATGGACACGTCTGAGGGACCCCCGAAGTCACAGCCTGATGGTCTCTCCAAGCAGATTTATCACAACCTGAGCAGCGCAAAAGTTGCCCATAGCAACCAATCAGATCGCTTTTCATTTTTAACAAAATCTCTGTAAAATGAAAGCAGCGATCTGATTGGTTGCTATTGGCAACTCCAACTTCTCCTCTGCAGTTTTTGATAAATCTCCCCCATTGACCCCACTGCTTCTTTGGTGCCACAAAACCTCACATTTCTTCAAGCCTTAGAAAGGGCTAAGAACGACCTCCATAACAGTCTCTGTAGACTTCATATCCAGGAGGTCACGACTCTGTGCCAAGTCCCGCCCACGAGGGGCCATAACAGCCTGATCTCTGGGTCTAAGAGTCCTGTGATGGTTTGGAGCCTTTGGAGGAAGATCATATACAGGATATAACTCAGGATCAGTACAGGATAAGTAATGTAATGTATGTACACAGTGACCTCACCAGCAGAATAGTGAGTACAGCTCTGGAGTATAATACAGGATATAACTCAGGATCAGTACAGGATAAGTAATGTAATGTATGTACACAGTGACCTCACCAGCAGAATAGTGAGTACAGCTCTGGGGTATAATACAGGATATAACTCAGGATCAGTACAGGATAAGTAATGTAATGTATGTACACAGTGACCTCACCAGCAGAATAGTGAGTGCAGCTCTGGAGTATAATACAGGATATAACAGGATCAGTACAGGATAAGTAATGTAATGTATGTACACAGTGATCTCACCAGCAGAATAGTGAGTACACCTCTGGAGTATAATACAGGATATAACTCAGGATCAGTACAGGATAAGTAATGTAATGTATGTACACAGTGACCTCACCAGCAGAATAGTGAGTACAGCTCTGGAGTATAATACAGGATATAACTCAGGATCAGTACAGGATAAGTAATGTAATGTATGTACACAGGGACCTCACCAGCAGAATAGTGAGTACAGCTCTTTAGAATAATACAGGATATAACTCAGGATCAGTACAGGATAAGTAATGTAATGTATGTACACAGTGATCTCACCAGCAGAATAGTGAGTACAGCTCTGGAGTATAATACAGGATATAACTCAGGATCAGTACAGGATAAGTAATGTAATGTATGTACACAGTGACCTCACCAGCAGAATAGTGAGTACAGCTCTGGAGTATAATACAGGATATAACTCAGGATCAGTACAGGATAAGTAATGTAATGTATGTACACAGTGACCTCACCAGCAGAATAGTGAGTACAGCTCTGGGGTATAATACAGGATATAACTCAGGATCAGTACAGGATAAGTAATGTAATGTATGTACACAGGGACCTCACCAGCAGAATATGGGGCATTCAGAAACCTTGGAGGCTGGGACCGGTGCACTTTATTCCTAGTCAGCTCAGTGGTCAGGTATTACACGTGGAACGCACGGTGTTTAGTGTCGACGCAGCGTAAAATCCTCCCTGTGGGTGAGGTGGTTAGGAACATTCTTGGTGACCTGGTGAAGGTGCGTTCTCTGGAGTACGAGAGGCTGGGTGCTGGCAGGGCCTCTCGTCTGTGGAGGGGCTCTGCCTTTAAAGTGCCTTAGCCTGTTGTCTCCCCCTGGTGGTGGGCTGATGCTGGCACATTAGTCTTTTTGTTTTGTGCTGTAGATATATGGTGATATAGGGCTTGCAGGCACTGAACTTGAGCTTTAGGGGTTTGTGTGATTGAAAAGCCTTATTGATGTTTGTTGTTTGGTTTGTATTATTTTGTATATATTTGTTTTGTTTGTACATTTATGTATATGTGTATATATGTATATATATTGTATTTTTTTCTAGGGGTTGTGTTGTGTTGGGGTTTAGTGCTAGGTTGGGTGGTGGGTAGATGGGGGGAGGGGGGATTCTGTGTGGGACTTTTTGTATAAAAAAAAAAAAAAAAATCCTGGACTGGTTCATGGACGTCTGTTATCATGTACTGGGGGCATGGGATGCGGGACCAGCTCAGGGACAAAATAAAAAAAAAAAAAAATAAATAAAAAAAAAAAAAATTTAAAAAAAATTAAAAAAATAATAATAATAATAATAATATATAAAAAATATAAAAAAAACATTGTATATTCGGTTTTTCTGTTTGCGGTGTTTGTTGGTGGTTTGACACATATTTATTATTTTGGGTGGGGAAATGCAACCGGACCAGTTTTTAGTTATTATTGTTATTATTATTACTGTAAGTATTATTATTATTGTAGAGTGTTTAGTAGTTGTTGTTATTATAGCGGTGTGTTTGGTGAGAATGAGGCTGGACCAGAAGATACTTGGTTGGACATTTTTGGACTAATATGGACTCATTTTTGTATATATTATACAGGTGTATGTTGTTTGTATTATTGTTATGGTGATGTTTATTCTTTTTGTAATGTTTTATATTTTTTAATAAAAGATCTACAGGATATAACTCAGGATCAGTACAGGATAAGTAATGTATGTACACAGTGACCTCACCAGCAGAATAGTGAGTACAGCTCTGGGGTATAATACAGGATATAACTCAGGATCAGTACAGGATAAGTAATGTATGTATACAGTGACCTCACCAGCAGAATAGTGAGTACAGCTCTGGGGTATAATACAGGATATAACTCAGGATCAGTACAGGATAAGTAATGTAATGTATGTACACAGTGACCTCACCAGCAGAATAGTGAGTACAGCTCTTTAGAATAATACAGGATATAACTCAGGATCAGTACAGGATGAGTAATGTAATGCATGTACACAGTGATCTCACCAGCAGAATAGTGAGTACAGCTCTGGGGTATAATACAGGATATAACTCAGGATCAGTACAGGATAAGTAATGTAATGTATGTACACAGTGACCTCACCAGCAGAATAGTGAGTACAGCTCTGGAGTATAATACAGGATATAACTCAGGATCAGTACAGGATAAGTAATGTAATGTATGTACACAGTGGCCTCACCAGCAGAATAGTGAGTACAGCTCTGGAGTATAATACAGGATATAACTCAGGATCAGTACAGGATAAGTAATGTAATGTATGTACACAGTGATCTCACCAGCAGAATAGTGAATACAGCTCTGGAGTATAATACAGGATATAACTCAGGATCAGTACAGGATAAGTAATGTAATGTATATACACAGTGATCTCACCAGCAGAATAGTGAGTACAGCTCTGGAGTATAATACAGGATATAACTCAGGATCAGTACAGGATAAGTAATGTAATGTATGTACACAGTGACCTCACCAGCAGAATAGTGAGTACAGCTCTGGAGTATAATACAGGATATAATCAGGATCAGTACAGGATAAGTAATGTAATGTATGTACACAGTGACCTCACCAGCAGAATAGTGAGTACAGCTCTGGAGTATAATACAGGATATAACTCAGGATCAGTACAGGATAAGTAATGTAATGTATGTACACAGTGACCTCACCAGCAGAATAGTGAGTACAGCTCTGGAGTATAATACAGGATATAACTCAGGATCAGTACAGGATAAGTAATGTAATATATACTATACCAGCAGAATAGTGAGTACAGCTCTGGAGTATAATAATACAGGATATAACTCAGGATCAGTACAGGATAAGTAATGTAATGTATGTACACAGTGACCTCACCAGCAGAATAGTGAGTACAGCTCTGGAGTATAATACAGGATATAACTCAGGATCAGTACAGGATAAGTAATGTAATGTATGTACACAGTGACCTCACCAGCAGAATAGTGAGTACAGCTCTGGAGTATAATACAGGATATAACTCAGGATCAGTACAGGATAAGTAATGTAATATATACTATACCAGCAGAATAGTGAGTACAGCTCTGGAATATACTGTAGATATTATTAGAATGTGAATATGATCAGATGGATCTTTTCTCTCTTCAGACATTTGTTATATTCAGAGGATTTGCTATGAACGTCTGATATCTGGGGGTCCTGTAGGTGAGGGGAGACGAGGCCTCCTGCCACCGGTTACCCACAATTCTCATGAGACACTTATGGGGGAATCCTGATGTCCCCTTTCAATACCTAGGAGTCCACAATGAAGCGGAGAAGAGCGGACAAGAGAAGAGTTTATTCCTGTAACCATCACTGCAGCACATTATACAGACGTGATGAGGAGCAGTCGGACCCCCGCAACCACTCCACACCCCACCCAAAAACCTATTCAAATAAAATCCCCCCAAAAAAAGGGTAGTACAATGTATCCAGCCTCAGAAGCTCTGGAAAAGATGGCGACTGCAGCACTGAGGGGGAGGCTGAGTCAGACAGGAGCCCCCCAGGCAAAGAGCCGCCACCGCCAGACAGGAGCCGCCACCGCCAGACAGGAGCCCCCATCCTGAGAGCCGCCACCGCCAGACAGGAGCCCCCATCCTGAGAGCCGCCAGACAGGAGCCCCCATCCTGAGAGCCGCCAGACAGGAGCCCCCATCCTGAGAGCCGCCAGACAGGAGCCCCCATCCTGAGAGCCGCCACCGCCAGACAGGAGCCCCCATCCTGAGAGCCGCCACCGCCAGACAGGAGCCCCCATCCTGAGAGCCGCCAGACAGGAGCCCCCATCCTGAGAGCCGCCACCGCCAGACAGGAGCCCCCATCCTGAGAGCCGCCACCGCCAGACAGGAGCCCCCATCCTGAGAGCCGCCACCGCCAGACAGGAGCCCCCATCCTGAGAGCGGCCACCGCCAGACAGGAGCCCCCATCCTGAGAGCCGCCACCGCCAGACAGGAGCCCCCATCCTGAGAGCCGCCAGACAGGAGCCCCCATCCTGAGAGCCGCCACCGCCAGACAGGAGCCCCCATCCTGAGAGCCGCCACCGCCAGACAGGAGCCCCCATGCTGAGAGCCGCCACCGCCAGACAGGAGCCCCCATCCTGAGAGCCGCCAGACAGGAGCCCCCATCCTGAGAGCCGCCACCGCCAGACAGGAGCCCCCATCCTGAGAGCCGCCAGACAGGAGCCCCCATCCTGAGAGCCGCCACCGCCAGACAGGAGCCCCCATCCTGAGAGCCGCCAGACAGGAGCCCCCATCCCGAGAGCCGCCACCGCCAGACAGGAGCCCCCATCCTGAGAGCCGCCACCGCCAGACAGGAGCCCCCATCCTGAGAGCCGCCACCGCCAGACAGGAGCCCCCATCCTGAGAGCCGCCTGAAGGACAATCCACAATGTATAAGTTCCTGGTTTCCAGGGTGGTCACTGATTAACTCTTTCACCTCCAGGGTCCTTGCAGCAGGGTGAGGGGCGGCACGCACAGAAGCAGGTCACAGTGGGAAGGGGGACAGTGAAGGGTTTTCTTGCGCAGGCGACGTCTCATACATATAAAGGGATCAGCGCCGGGGAAAGCAACAGATGTGGTTAAAGGGCAGCGACTCCATACATGGGGGCAGGGTATACACAGTAACTGTACGGGGGTCTCCCATCCTGACCAATATGGAGGGGCGACAGTATGAGGCTGTGCAGTCACATTGGGTGGGGGGAGCGTTTATTCAGTCTGAGTCCTCACAGGAGCGGCCCCGGCTCCTTCCTTGTGATGTCCGTTCTCTGGAGAAGCCAACATGGCGGACGGGTCAGGCTGACGTCACCACCGGTTTTCCTGAAATCTTCAAATCATCAAAGGGGAGAAGAGCGAGGAGCTGAAAAACATGGAAGATACAGTGGTGAGCAGAGAGGGGGGGAGGTCACATGCCCGGGACAAACACTTATCCGGCCTGATCGCTCACAGCTGAAGGTTTGTTACTAGATAGCAGCGTACACTACATGTCCCAGCTGAAGGTTTGTTACTAGATAGCAGCGTACACTACATGTCCCAGCTGAAGGTTTGTTACCAGGTAGCAGCGTACACTACATGTCCCAGCTGAAGGTTTGTTACTAGATAGCAGCGTACACTACATGTCCCAGCTGAAGGTTTGTTACTAGGTAGCAGCGTACACTACATGTCCCAGCTGAAGGTTTGTTACCAGGTAGCAGCGTACACTACATGTCCCAGCTGAAGGTTTGTTACCAGGTAGCAGCGTACACTACATGTCCCAGCTGAAGGTTTGTTACCAGGTAGCAGCGTACACTACATGTCCCAGCTGAAGGTTTGTTACCAGGTAGCAGCGTACACTACATGTCCCAGCTGAAGGTTTGTTACTAGGTAGCAGCGTACACTACATGTCCCAGCTGAAGGTTTGTTACTAGGTAGCAGCGTACACTACATGTCCCAGCTGAAGGTTTGTTACTAGGTAGCAGCGTACACTACATGTCCCAGCTGAAGGTTTGTTACTAGGTAGCAGCGTACACTACATGTCCCAGCTGAAGGTTTGTTACTAGGTAGCAGCGTACACTACATGTCCCAGCTGAAGGTTTGTTACCAGGTAGCAGCGTACACTACATGTCCCAGCTGAAGGTTTGTTACCAGGTAGCAGCGTACACTACATGTCCCAGCTGAAGGTTTGTTACCAGGTAGCAGCGTACACTACATGTCCCAGCTGAAGGTTTGTTACTAGGTAGCAGCGTACACTACATGTCCCAGCTGAAGGTTTGTTACTAGGTAGCAGCGTACACTACATGTCCCAGCTGAAGGTTTGTTACTAGGTAGCAGCGTACACTACATGTCCCAGCTGAAGGTTTGTTACTAGGTAGCAGCGTACACTACATGTCCCAGCTGAAGGTTTGTTACTAGGTAGCAGCGTACACTACATGTCCCAGCTGAAGGTTTGTTACCAGGTAGCAGCGTACACTACATGTCCCAGCTGAAGGTTTGTTACCAGGTAGCAGCGTACACTACATGTCCCAGCTGAAGGTTTGTTACCAGGTAGCAGCGTACACTACATGTCCCAGCTGAAGGTTTGTTACTAGGTAGCAGCGTACACTACATGTCCCAGCTGAAGGTTGTCAGACAATCCTCTAAGGCTAAAAGCAGCAGCTTAATCCTCTCTCCTCTTATGATCATTTGCTACAGTGTATCAGCACAGTTAAGCTATTAATAACCTCAAGCCCTAGGTCCGTGTTTCCCAACCAGTGCGCCTCCAGCTGTTGCAGAACTACAATTCTCAGCATGCTAAGCAGCAGGTGGTATGTCTAGGCAGTGGATGGGAGACCAGCAATACTCGGAGCAGTCTTGTAGAGATCTCGGTCGGCACTTAGACACCACACACATCTCCGTACTTACGGGATCAGCTGATCGGCTTCAGCGAACCTTAATCCAGCTACACTGTGCTTAAAGGGGTACTCCTTCAGCGAACCTTAATCCAGCTACACTGTGCTTAAAGGGGTACTCCTTCAGCGAACCTTAATCCAGCTACACTGTGCTTAAAGGGGTACTCCTTCAGCGAACCTTAATCCAGCTACACTGTGCTTAAAAGGGATACTCCTTCAGCTAACCTTAATCCAGCTACACTGTGCTTAAAGGGATACTCCTTCAGCTAACCTTAATCCAGCTACACTGTGCTTAAAGGGGTACTCCTTCAGCTAACCTTAATCCAGCTACACTGTGCTTAAAGGGATACTCCTTCAGCGAACCTTAATCCAGCTACACGGTGCTTAAAGGGATACTCCTTCAGTGAACCTTAATCCAGCTACACTGTGCTTAAAGGGGTACTCCTTCAGCGAACCTTAATCCAGCTACACTGTGCTTAAAGGGATACTCCTTCAGCTAACCTTAATCCAGCTACACTGTGCTTAAAGGGATACTCCTTCAGCGCACCTTAATCCAGCTACACTGTGCTTAAAGGGATACTCCTTCAGCGAACCTTAATCCAGCTACACTGCTTAAAGGGGTACTCCTTCAGCGAACCTTAATCCAGCTACACTGCTTAAAGGGATACTCCTTCAGCGAACCTTAATCCAGCTACACTGTGCTTAAAGGGATACTCCTTCAGCTAACCTTAATCCAGCTACACTGTGCTTAAAGGGGTACTCCTTCAGCTAACCTTAATCCAGCTACACTGTGCTTAAAGGGATACTCCTTCAGCTAACCTTAATCCAGCTACACTGTGCTTAAAGGGATACTCCTTCAGCTAACCTTAATCCAGCTACACTGTGCTTAAAGGGGTACTCCTTCAGCTAACCTTAATCCAGCTACACTGTGCTTAAAGGGATACTCCTTCAGCGAACCTTAATCCAGCTACACTGTGCTTAAAGGGGTACTCCTTCAGCTAACCTTAATCCAGCTACACTGTGCTTAAAGGGGTACTCCTTCAGCTAACCTTAATCCAGCTACACTGTGCTTAAAGGGATACTCCTTCAGCGAACCTTAATCCAGCTACACTGTGCTTAAAGGGATACTCCTTCAGCGAACCTTAATCCAGCTACACTGTGCTTAAAGGGATACTCCTTCAGCGAACCTTAATCCAGCTACACTGTGCTTAAAGGGGTACTCC
>NW_026610032.1:105000-205450 GCF_029499605.1 Hyla sarda | reverse complement strand
CTCCGCTCCTCTCTAAGATTCCAGGACGGCTCCGCTCCTCTCTATGGTCCAGGACGGCTCAGCTCCTCTCTATGGTCCAGGACGGCTCCGCTCCTCTCTATGGTCCAGGGCGGCTCCGCTTCTCTCTATGATTCCAGGACGGCTCCGCTCCTCTCTATGATTCCAGGACGGCTCCGCTCCTCTCTATGATTCCAGGACGGCTCCGCTCCTCTGTGGTCCTGTATGGCTCCGCTCCTCTCTATGGTCCAGGACGGCTCCGCTCCTCTCTATGATTCCAGGACGGCTCCGCTCCTCTCTATGGTCCAGGACGGCTCCGCTCCTCTCTATGATTCCAGGACGGCTCCGCTCCTCTCTATGATTCCAGGACGGCTCCGCTCCTCTCTATGGTCCTGGACGGCTCCGCTCCTCTCTATGGTCCTGGACGGCTCCGCTCCTCTCTATGGTCCAGGACGGCTCCGCTCCTCTCTATGATTCCAGGACGGCTCCGCTCCTCTCTATGATTCCAGGACGGCTCCGCTCCTCTCTATGATTCCAGGACGGCTCCGCTCCTCTCTATGATTCCAGGACGGCTCCGCTCCTCTCTGTGGTCCAGGACGGCTCCGCTCCTCTCTATGATTCCAGGACGGCTCCGCTCCTCTCTATATGGTCCAGGACGGCTCCGCTCCTCTCTATGGTCCAGGACGGCTCCGCTCTATGATTCCAGGACAGCTCCTCTCTATGGTCCAGGACGGCTCCGCTCTATGATTCCAGGACGGCTCCGCTCCTCTCTATGGTCCAGGACGGCTCCGCTCCTCTCTATGATTCCAGGACGGCTCCGCTCCTCTCTATGATTCCAGGACGGCTCCGCTCCTCTCTATGATTCCAGGATGGCTCCGCTCCTCTCTGTGGTCCAGGACGGCTCCGCTCCTCTCTATGATTCCAGGACGGCTCCGCTCCTCTCTATGGTCCAGGACGGCTCCGCTCCTCTCTATGGTCCAGGACGGCTCCGCTCCTCTCTATGATTCCAGGACGGCTCCGCTCCTCTCTATGATTCCAGGACGGCTCCGCTCCTCTCTATGATTCCAGGACGGCTCCGCTCCCCTCTATGGTCCAGGACGGCTCCGCTCCTCTCTATGATTCCAGGATGGCTCCGCTCCTCTCTATGGTCCAGGACGGCTCCGCTCCTCTCTATGATTCCAGGACGGCTCCGCTCCCCTCTGTGGTCCAGGACGGCTCCGCTCCTCTCTATGATTCCAGGACGGCTCCGCTCCTCTCTGTGGTCCAGGACGGCTCCGCTCCTCTCTATGGTCCAGGACGGCTCCGCTCCTCTCTATGATTCCAGGACGGCTCCGCTCCTCTCTATGGTCCAGGACGGCTCTGCTCCTCTCTATGATTCCAGGACGGCTCCGCTCCTCTCTATGATTCCAGGACGGCTCCGCTCCCCTCTATGGTCCAGGACGGCTCCGCTCCTCTCTATGATTCCAGGACGGCTCCGCTCCTCTCTATGATTCCAGGACGGCTCCGCTCCTCTCTATGATTCCAGGACGGCTCCGCTCCTCTCTATGGTCCAGGACGGCTCCGCTCCTCTCTATGGTCCAGGACGGCTCCGCTCCTCTCTATGGTCCAGGACGGCTCCGCTCCTCTCTATGATTCCAGGACGGCTCCGCTCCTCTCTATGATTCCAGGACGGCTCCGCTCCTCTCTATGATTCCAGGACGGCTCCGCTCCTCTCTATGGTCCAGGACAGCTCCGCTCCTCTCTATGATTCCAGGACGGCTCCGCTCCTCTCTATGATTCCAGGACGGCTCCGCTCCTCTCTATGGTCCAGGACGGCTCCGCTCCTCTCTATGGTCCAGGACGGCTCCGCTCCTCTCTATGGTCCAGGACGGCTCCGCTCCTCTCTATGATTCCAGGACGGCTCTGCTCCTCTCTATGATTCCAGGACGGCTCCGCTCCTCTCTATGATTCCAGGACGGCTCCGCTCCCCTCTATGGTCCAGGACGGCTCCGCTCCTCTCTATGATTCCAGGACGGCTCCGCTCCTCTCTATGATTCCAGGACGGCTCCGCTCCCCTCTATGATTCCAGGACGGCTCCGCTCCTCTCTATGATTCCAGGACGGCTCCGCTCCTCTCTATGATTCCAGGACGGCTCCGCTCCTCTCTATGGGGGAGATTTATCAAAACCTATGTAGAAGAGTGGTGCAGTTGCCCATGGCAACCAAATCAGATCATTTTTCATAGGTCTTTTTAGAAATGAAAGTAGCAAACTCTGGTTGCCATGGGCAACTGCCCCACTCTTCCTCTACTCAGATTTTGATCTCCCCCATGATAGCTCCACTCCTCTATGGTCCCTGCTTTTTTTCTCTCTTCACCAGTTCTACCCAATAAGGATTTGTAAAGCAGAGAATACCCCAGGCCGGTAATAACAATGATAACCTACGACTCCTAATAAATACACATAATAAAAATCTAAAACCAATAGCTCAATTTTATTAGGAAATACATAAAAAATAAATACAACAAAAATCCCCTAAAAACATACACACATGTTTAGCAACAGCTGGAGGCCCCCTGGTTTTGATAAATAAACAGAACCATCCATTTCGCACTCCCTCATTCAGAGTCTGTTGTTCCATGATTGGCGCGTTGTCCGCATTTCCAGCGAATCCTCTTATTCCTGCGCAGACCACCGGATCTGATCGTTGTTAATCGTCCGGATTTCCACCACAACTGGAAGATCGGAAGGAGGTTCAGAGGGGAAGATGGCCTCCCGCCCGTACATGAGGAGGAAGGGCGAGAACTTGGTTGTCGTTTGGACTGCAGACCGTAAGGAAAATAACGTCGCGTCCAGGTACAGATCCCAGTTGGTTGGCTGATCTCTGACGAGTTTACTGAGCGCTCTGTAATAAAATATAGATGATCAGTAAAGCATCCACATTACAGGGTAACGGCCCCGATTTACAGGAACACCACTGCTTTTGTCGGGTTCTGCATCACAATATGGAGCACTGCGCCAAAATAGACCCAACAAACCCCCAAAGGGGTGTGGTTGGCCGTGAAAGGGGGCGTGTCAGTGTTCTTACAACTCGACCTATTAACTAAATTAACATATATACTACACATATATATATATATATATATTTTTTTTAAGGGGTACTCTGCCCCTAGACATCTTATCCAGTATCCAAAGGATAGGGGATAAGATGTCTGATCGTGGTGGTCCCGCTGCTGCCCCGACCCCACGGTCTCCCTGCTGCACCCGGCGTTCGTTTAGAGCATTGGGTACAGCGATGGAGGCTTGTGAGGTCACGGCCACGCCCCCTTGTGAAGTCACAGCGACGCCCCCTCAATGCAAGTCTATGGTTGGGGGCGTGTGGCTGTGACATTCGGCATGGAGTGAAGTTCGCTCCATGCACCGGATGTCTGGAGTGCCGCAGCTGAGATCGCGGGGGTCCCCAGCAGCGGGACCTACACTTTCAGACATATTATCCCCTATCCTTTGGATAGGGGATAAGATGTCTAGGGGTGGAGTACCCCTTTAATATAAGTAATGCAAGAACATAAAGGGGACATGACATCAGATATTATATATAACTCATTTTATATGGTAAAATCTTCTTCTTCACCATCCTTGGGGGACGTTCCTGCCAGTAGTGATGGTGACAGGTGTCCCCGCCAGCCTGTAAATAGTCCCCTGGGCGGAGCCATCCTCTTCTAGTCCTGTCTCCTCAGGCTGTAATCCCGCCCCTCTTAGCATGATTGACAGCTGGGACACGGCCCATGTCATTGCTCTGATCTGCTTAGGGAGCAGATGTGGTGATGCTGAGGGGGCGTGGTTATAGATAGGACTAGAAGAGGATGGCTCCGCCCAGGATTTTACCTTATATATGGTGCACGCTGATGTCGGGGTCACATGTATCCTGCACAGATCTAAGGCTAGGTTATAAGAAATGTGTACGGAGCGAGATGTAATCTGAGATTAATGATCCAGGGGACATGTAAGGAAGAGAGGGGTTGGCTGAAATACAGAGAACTAGAGAAAATTATTAAAAATCTATAAAAAACAAAAACGGTACAAACCACAGGGCCCGTGTTGGTGAAATATTAGTTAGTAATTCTGGCTTAGATAACATAGGTCTCTATGGTCCAGGACGGCTCCGCTCCTCTCTATGGTCCAGGACGGCTCCGCTCCTCTCTATGGTCCAGGACGGCTCCGCTCCTCTCTATGGTCCAGGACGGCTCCGCTCCTCTCTATGGTCCAGGACGGCTCTGCTCCTCTCTATGGTCCAGGACGGCTCCGCTCCTCTCTATGGTCCAGGACGGCTCCGCTCCTCTCTATGGTCCAGGACGGCTCCGCTCTATGATTCCAGGACGGCTCCGCTCCTCTCTATGATTCCAGGACGGCTCCGCTCCGCTCTATGATTCCAGGACGGCTCCGCTCCTCTCTATGGTCCAGGACGGCTCCGCTCCTCTCTATGATTCCAGGACGGCTCCGCTCCTCTCTATGGTCACAGGACGGCTCCGCTCCTCTCTATGGTCACAGGACGGCTCCGCTCCTCTCTACGGTCACAGGACGGCTCCGCTCCTCTCTATAGTCACAGGACGGCTCCGCTCCTCTCTATGGTCACAGGACGGCTCCGCTCCTCTCTATGGTCACAGGACGCTCCGCTCCTCTCTATGGTCACAGGACGGCTCCGCTCCTCTCTACGGTCACAGGACGGCTCCGCTCCTCTCTACGGTCACAGGACGGCTCCGCTCCTCTCTATGATTCCAGGACGCCTCCGCTCCTCTCTATGGTCACAGGACGGCTCCGCTCCTCTCTATGGTCACAGGACGGCTCCGCTCCTCTCTATGGTCACATGACGGCTCCGCTCCTCTCTACGGTCACAGGACGGCTCCGCTCCTCTCTATGGTCACAGGACGGCTCCGCTCCTCTCTACGGTCACAGGACGGCTCCGCTCCTCTCTATGATTCCAGGACGGCTCCGCTCTTCTCTATGGTCACAGGACGGCTCCGCTCCTCTCTATGGTCACAGGACGGCTCCGCTCCTCTCTATGGTCCAGGACGGCTCCGCTCCTCTCTATGGTCCAGGACGGCTCCGCTCCTCTCTATGGTCCAGGACGGCTCCGCTCCTCTCTATGATTCCAGGACGGCTCCGCTCTATGATTCCAGGACGGCTCCGCTCCTCTCTATGGTCCAGGACGGCTCCGCTCCTCTCTATGATTCCAGGACGGCTCCGCTCCTCTCTATGGTCACAGGACGGCTCCGCTCCTCTCTATGATTCCAGGACGGCTCCGCTCCTCTCTACGGTCACAGGACGGCTCCGCTCCTCTCTATGATTCCAGGACGGCTCCGCTCCTCTCTACGGTCACAGGACGGCTCCGCTCCTCTCTATGATTCCAGGACGGCTCCGCTCCTCTCTACGGTCACAGGACGGCTCCGCTCCTCTCTACGGTCACAGGACGGCTCCGCTCCTCTCTACGGTCACAGGACGGCTCCGCTCCTCTCTACGGTCACAGGACGGCTCCGCTCCTCTCTTCGGTCACAGGACGGCTCCGCTCCTCTCTACGATTCCAGGACGGCTCCGCTCCTCTCTATGACTCCAGGACGGCTCCGCTCCTCTCTATGACTCCAGGACGGCTCCGCTCCTCTCTATGACTCCAGGACGGCTCCGCTCCTCTCTATGACTCCAGGACGGCTCCGCTCCTCTCTATGGTCCAGGACGGCTCCGCTCCTCTCTATGATTCCAGGACGGCTCAGGTCCTCTCTATGATTCCAGGACGGCTCCGGTCCTCTCTATGATTCCAGGACGGCTCCGCTCCTCTCTGATTCCAGGACGGCTCCGCTCCTCTCTATGGTCACAGGACGGCTCCGCTCCTCTCTACGGTCACAGGACGGCTCCGCTCCTCTCTATGATTCCAGGACGGCTCCGGTCCTCTCTACGGTCACAGGACGGCTCCGGTCCTCTCTATGATTCCAGGACGGCTCCGCTCCTCTCTATGATTCCAGGACGGCTCCGCTCCTCTCTATGATTCCAGGACGGCTCCGCTCCTCTCTATGATTCCAGGACGGCTCCGCTCCTCTCTATGATTCCAGGACGGCTCCGGTCCTCTCTACGGTCACAGGACGGCTCCGCTCCTCTCTATGATTCCAGGACGGCTCCGCTCCTCTCTATGGTCCTGTACGGCTCCGCTCCTCTCTATGATTCCAGGAAGGCTCCGCTCCTCTCTATGGTCCAGGACGGCTCCGCTCCTCTCTATGATTCCAGGACGGCTCCGCTCCTCTCTGATTCCAGGACGGCTCCGCTCCTCTCTATGATTCCAGGACAGCTCCGCTCCTCTCTATGATTCCAGGACGGCTCCGCTCCTCTCTATGATTCCAGGACGGCTCCGCTGCTCTCTATGGTCACAGGACGGCTCCGCTCCTCTCTACGGTCACAGGACGGCTCCGCTCCTCTCTACGGTCACAGGACGGCTCCGCTCCTCTCTATGATTCCAGGACGGCTCCGCTCCTCTCTACGGTCACAGGACGGCTCCGCTCCTCTCTATGATTCCAGGACGGCTCTGCTCCTCTCTATGATTCCAGGACGGCTCCGCTCCTCTCTATGATTCCAGGACGGCTCCGCTCCTCTCTATGATTCCAGGACGGCTCCGCTCCTCTCTATGATTCCAGGACGGCTCCGCTCCTCTCTATGGTCCAGGACGGCTCCGCTCCTCTCTACGATTCCAGGACGGCTCCGCTCCTCTCTATGACTCCAGGACGGCTCCGCTCCTCTCTATGACTCCAGGACGGCTCCGCTCCTCTCTATGACTCCAGGACGGCTCCGCTCCTCTCTATGATTCCAGGACGGCTCCGGTCCTCTCTATGATTCCAGGACGGCTCCGGTCCTCTCTATGATTCCAGGACGGCTCCGCTCCTCTCTATGATTCCAGGACGGCTCCGCTCCTCTCTATGGTCACAGGACGGCTCCGCTCCTCTCTACGGTCACAGGACGGCTCCGCTCCTCTCTATGATTCCAGGACGGCTCCGGTCCTCTCTACGGTCACAGGACGGCTCCGGTCCTCTCTGATTCCAGGACGGCTCCGCTCCTCTCTATGATTCCAGGACGGCTCCGCTCCTCTCTATGATTCCAGGACGGCTCCGCTCTATGATTCCAGGACGGCTCCGCTCCTCTCTATGGTCCTGTACGGCTCCGCTCCTCTATGATTCCAGGATGGCTCCGCTCCTCTCTATGGTCCAGGACGGCTCCGCTCCTCTCTATGATTCCAGGACGGCTCCGCTCCTCTCTATGATTCCAGGACGGCTCCGCTCCTCTCTATGATTCCAGGACGGCTCCGCTCCTCTCTATGGTCACAGGACGGCTCCGCTCCTCTCTACGGTCACAGGACGGCTCCGCTCCTCTCTATGATTCCAGGACGGCTCCGGTCCTCTCTACGGTCACAGGACGGCTCCGGTCCTCTCTATGATTCCAGGACGGCTCCGCTCCTCTCTATGATTCCAGGACGGCTCCGCTCCTCTCTATGATTCCAGGACGGCTCCGCTCCTCTCTATGATTCCAGGACGGCTCCGCTCCTCTCTATGATTCCAGGACGGCTCCGGTCCTCTCTACGGTCACAGGACGGCTCCGCTCCTCTCTATGATTCCAGGACGGCTCCGCTCTATGATTCCAGGACGGCTCCGCTCCTCTCTATGGTCCTGTACGGCTCCGCTCCTCTCTATGATTCCAGGATGGCTCCGCTCCTCTCTATGGTCCAGGACGGCTCCGCTCCTCTCTATGATTCCAGGACGGCTCCGCTCCTCTCTATGATTCCAGGACGGCTCCGCTCCTCTCTATGGTCCAGGACGGCTCCGCTCCTCTCTAAGATTCCAGGACGGCTCCGCTCCTCTCTATGATTCCAGGACGGCTCCGCTCCTCTCTATGATTCCAGGACGGCTCCGCTCCTCTCTATGATTCCAGGACGGCTCCGCTCCTCTCTAAGATTCCAGGACAGCTCCGCTCCTCTCTATGGTCCAGGACGGCTCCGCTCCTCTCTATGATTCCAGGACGGCTCCGCTGCTCTCTATGGTCACAGGACGGCTCCGCTCCTCTCTACGGTCACAGGACGGCTCCGCTCCTCTCTACGGTCACAGGACGGCTCCGCTCCTCTCTACGGTCACAGGACGGCTCCGCTCCTCTCTATGATTCCAGGACGGCTCCGCTCCTCTCTACGGTCACAGGACGGCTCCGCTCCTCTCTATGTTTCCAGGACGGCTCCGCTCCTCTCTATGATTCCAGGACGGCTCCGCTCCTCTCTATGATTCCAGGACGGCTCCGCTCCTCTCTATGATTCCAGGACGGCTCCGCTCCTCTCTATGGTCCAGGACGGCTCCGCTCCCCTCTATGGTCCAGGACGGCTCCGCTCCTCTCTATGATTCCAGGATGGCTCCGCTCCTCTCTATGATTCCAGGACGGCTCCGCTCCTCTGTGGTCCTGTATGGCTCCGCTCCTCTCTATGGTCCAGGACGGCTCCGCTCCTCTCTAAGATTCCAGGACGGCTCCGCTCCTCTCTATGATTCCAGGACGGCTCCGGTCCTCTCTATGATTCCAGGACGGCTCCGCTCCTCTGTGGTCCTGTATGGCTCCGCTCCTCTCTATGGTCCAGGACGGCTCCGCTCCTCTCTATGATTCCAGGACAGCTCCTCTCTATGGTCCAGGACGGCTCCGCTCTATGATTCCAGGACGGCTCCGCTCCTCTCTATGGTCCAGGACGGCTCCGCTCCTCTCTATGATTCCAGGACGGCTCCGCTCCTCTCTATGATTCCAGGACGGCTTCGCTCCTCTCTATGATTCCAGGACGGCTCCGCTCCTCTCTATGATTCCAGGACGGCTCCGCTCCTCTCTATGATTCCAGGACGGCTCCGCTCCTCTCTGTGGTCCAGGACGGCTCCGCTCCTCTATGATTCCAGGACAGCTCCGCTCCTCTCTATGGTCCAGGACGGCTCCGCTCCTCTCTATGGTCCAGGACGGCTCCGCTCCTCTCTATGGTCCAGGACGGCTCCGCTCCTCTCTAAGATTCCAGGACGGCTCCGCTCCTCTCTATGATTCCAGGACGGCTCCGCTCCTCTCTATGATTCCAGGACGGCTCCGCTCCTCTCTATGATTCCAGGACGGCTCCGCTCCTCTCTATGATTCCAGGACGGCTCCGCTCCTCTCTAAGATTCCAGGACGGCTCCGCTCCTCTCTATGGTCCAGGACGGCTCCGCTCCTCTCTATCATTCCAGGACGGCTCCGCTCCTCTCTATGATTCCAGGACGGCTCCGCTCCTCTCTATGATTCCAGGACGGCTCCGCTCCTCTCTATGATTCCAGGACGGCTCCGCTCCTCTCTATGATTCCAGGACGGCTCCGCTCCTCTCTATGATTCCAGGACGGCTCCGCTCCTCTCTGTGGTCCAGGACGGCTCCGCTCCTCTCTATGATTCCAGGATGGCTCCGCTCCTCTCTATGGTCCAGGACAGCTCCGCTCCTCTCTATGATTCCAGGACGGCTCCGCTCCTCTCTGTGGTCCAGGACGGCTCCGCTCCTCTCTATGATTCCAGGACGGCTCCGCTCCTCTCTATGGTCCAGGACGGCTCCGCTCCTCTCTATGGTCCAGGACGGCTCCGCTCCTCTCTATGATTCCAGGACGGCTCCGCTCCTCTCTATGGTCCAGGACGGCTCCGCTCCTCTCTATGATTCCAGGACGGCTCCGCTCCTCTCTGTGGTCCTGTACGGCTCCGCTCCTCTCTATGGTCCAGGACGGCTCCGCTCCTCTCTATGATTCCAGGACGGCTCCGCTCCTCTCTATGATTCCAGGACGGCTCCGCTCCTCTCTATGATTCCAGGACGGCTCCGCTCCTCTCTATGATTCCAGGACGGCTCCGCTCCTCTCTATGGGGGAGATTTATCAAAACCTATGTAGAAGAGTGGTGCAGTTGCCCATGGCAACCAAATCAGATCATTTTTCATAGGTCTTTTTAGAAATGAAAGTAGCAAACTCTGGTTGCCATGGGCAACTGCCCCACTCTTCCTCTACTCAGATTTTGATCTCCCCCATGATAGCTCCACTCCTCTATGGTCCCTGCTTTTTTTCTCTCTTCACCAGTTCTACCCAATAAGGATTTGTAAAGCAGAGAATACCCCAGGCCGGTAATAACAATGATAACCTACGACTCCTAATAAATACACATAATAAAAATCTAAAACCAATAGCTCAATTTTATTAGGAAATACATAAAAAATAAATACAACAAAAATCCCCTAAAAACATACACACATGTTTAGCAACAGCTGGAGGCCCCCTGGTTTTGATAAATAAACAGAACCATCCATTTCGCACTCCCTCATTCAGAGTCTGTTGTTCCATGATTGGCGCGTTGTCCGCATTTCCAGCGAATCCTCTTATTCCTGCGCAGACCACCGGATCTGATCGTTGTTAATCGTCCGGATTTCCACCACAACTGGAAGATCGGAAGGAGGTTCAGAGGGGAAGATGGCCTCCCGCCCGTACATGAGGAGGAAGGGCGAGAACTTGGTTGTCGTTTGGACTGCAGACCGTAAGGAAAATAACGTCGCGTCCAGGTACAGATCCCAGTTGGTTGGCTGATCTCTGACGAGTTTACTGAGCGCTCTGTAATAAAATATAGATGATCAGTAAAGCATCCACATTACAGGGTAACGGCCCCGATTTACAGGAACACCACTGCTTTTGTCGGGTTCTGCATCACAATATGGAGCACTGCGCCAAAATAGACCCAACAAACCCCCAAAGGGGTGTGGTTGGCCGTGAAAGGGGGCGTGTCAGTGTTCTTACAACTCGACCTATTAACTAATTTAACATATATATTACATATATATATATATTTTTTTTAAAGGGGTACTCTGCCCCTAGACATCTTATCCCGTATCCAAAGGATAGGGGATAAGATGTCTGATCGTGGGGGTCCCGCTGCTGCCCCGACCCCACGGTCTCCCTGCTGCACCCGGCGTTCGTTTAGAGCAATGGGTACAGCGATGGAGGCTTGTGAGGTCACGGTCACGCCCCTTTGTGAAGTCACAGCGACGCCCCCTCAATGCAAGTCTATGGGTGGGGGCGTGTGGCCGTGACATTCGGCATGGAGTGAAGTTCGCTCCATGCACCGGATGACTGGAGTGCGGCAGCTGAGATCGCGGGGGTCCCCAGCAGCGGGACCTACACTTTCAGACATATTATCCCCTATCCTTTGGATAGGGGATAAGATGTCTAGGGGTGGAGTACCCCTTTAATATAAGTAATGCAAGAAGAACATAAAGGGGACATGACATCAGATTTTATTATATATAACTCATTTTATATGGTAAAATCTTCTTCCTCACCATCCTTGGGGGACGTTCCTGCCAGTAGTGATGGTGACAGGTGTCCCCGCCAGCCTGTAAATAGTCCCCTGGGCGGAGCCATCCTCTTCTAGTCCTGTCTCCTCAGGCTGTAATCCCGCCCCTCTTAGCATGATTGACAGCTGGGACACGGCCCATGTCATTGCTCTGATCTGCTTAGGGAGCAGATGTGGTGATGCTGAGGGGGCGTGGTTATAGATGGGACTAGAAGAGGATGGCTCCGCCCAGGATTTTACCTTATATATGGTGCACGCTGATGTCGGGGTCACATGTATCCTGCACAGATCTAAGGCTAGGTTATAGGAAATGTGTACGGAGCGAGATGTAATCTGAGATTAATGATCCAGGGGACATGTAAGGAAGAGAGGGGTTGGCTGAAATACAGAGAACTAGAGAAAATTATTAAAAATCTATAAAAAACAAAAACGGTACAAACCACAGGGCCCGTGTTGGTGAAATATTAGTTAGTAATTCTGGCTTAGATAACATAGGGGTATGCTAGACACGTTTCTGGGACCCAGGTCCCCTTTTTTCAATACTGGGAGAAGAGAAGGAAGATAAAACCCACTTATCTCCCGCTATTAAAAAAGAGGAGACCTGGATCCCCGAAATGTGTCTAGCATACCCCTATGTTATCTAAGCCAGAATTAGTGTCGCTAAAAGACAATATATTAATTGATCATTATTAAAAGCCTCCAGAGAGAAAAAGTGCTTCCCAACCTAGTGTGTAAGATACAAAAAATGCTGGAAACCAGCCAGGGAGTGACCGATGAAATCTACTTCTATCATAGATCACGAGTCCTTAATACATGGACAAGGCGAAGATGCACTCCTGATAGATGTACGGGTGCATGCACAACAAATGGTTTATCAAGATATTTTCAGATACTGTTCTCACAGTTTAAAAATACAGAAATGGTATTTATACATATGTGTTCCCAAAATATATGTTCCCAACGCGTTTCTGTCCTACATGCTATATATTGTGCATGGCGATGTCCTCAGGGGAACCTAAATCACATAGTATACTGGTCAAAGTATCTGAATGCCAATGTATAATGATATTCCACACAGGCCCGATAGTCAGCCCAAGACATATATGTGGAGTACGGCCAGTTTGTGCCGAGTGGAGTTAGTGTGAAGCGCTCCTGCAGTGGCAGGAGGACGGTGAAGCCGGCGCCACCACCACGAGCTGAATCTACATGCCGGGAGCCACTGCAGGAGCGCTTCACACTAACTCCACTCGGCACAAACTGGCACAAACTGAGAATCACCAATACTGGACCACCAATACTGAGAACCACCAATACTGAGAATCACCAATACTGGACCACCAATACTGGACCACCAATACTGGACCACCAATACTGAGAACCACCAATACTGAGAACCACCAATACTGAGAATCACCAATACTGAACCACCAATACTGAGAATCACCAATACTGGACCACCAATACTGAGAACCACCAATACTGAGAACCACCAATACTGAGAACCACCAATACTGAGAACCACCAATACTGAGAACCACCAATACTGAGAACCACCAATACTGAGACCCACCAATACTGAGAACCACCAATACTGGACCACCAATACTGGACCACCAATACTGAGAACCACCAATACTGAGAACCACCAATACTGAGAACCACCAATACTGAGAATCACCAATACTGAACCACCAATACTGAGAATCACCAATACTGGACCACCAATACTGAGAACCACCAATACTGAGAACCACCAATACTGAGAACCACCAATACTGAGAACCACCAATACTGAGAACCACCAATACTGAGAACCACCAATACTGAGAACCACCAATACTGAGAACCACCAATACTGAGACCCACCAATACTGAGAACCACCAATACTGGACCACCAATACTGGACCACCAATACTGAGAACCACCAATACTGAGAACCACCAATACTGAGAACCACCAATACTGAGAACCACCATGTCACGATCACACCCTATCGGTCCAGCCAAGACGCTAGAGAGAGTGTGATGGTGCAAGGGTTAAAGCCGCCAGACCTCTGGGTATCCACTACTAGTCCCAGCAAGTCACCAAATTAACCCTTAGATAAACGTGTTTCATCCGAGCTGCCTTCAGAAAGGGGAGCTCATATATTTAGAGATCAAAGACAAGAGCTGATTAATTAAACATTTGATCTGATAAAAGGTATCACAGTGCTGACTATATAAAAATATAGAAACAAATGACATACAGGTATAAGAATATATATAAGAGTTTAGCAATCAAGTTCAGAAAAGTAAAAATGAAGTTCTTACAGCATTGATATTATAGCAGTCCATGAGAGAGGGTCTCCAGCTGTTCTTAGGATGGTCTTGTCAGCTTGGGGCACAGATCTTAACCCCTGACTCTAGCATTGTTACATATTATATATCTCCTTTTTGGAGGGACTCCATTCCCCCCTCCCCTCTGGTCCCACCAGGGGGCATCTCTCTTCCTTGCCCTCTTATCTGGTTGATTATATGCAGGACTTCAAAGACTATGTAAACACACAGCCAGACCCCCCCAATAAACTTCAATATACAAAAGACACAGGATACACCGTCTGAATGACCCCTCATCCCCCAGGTCTTAGTTTATACACAGATGCAATAATAAAACACAGGTATGTTTCCATAATCAGGCCTTGGGCCTGACACACCAATACTGAGAATCACCAATACTGAGACCCACCAATACTGAGACCCACCAATACTGAGACCCACCAATACTGAGACCCACCAATACTGAGACCCACCAATACTGAGAATCACCAATACTGAGACCCACCAATACTGAGACCCACCAATACTGAGACCCACCAATACTGAGACCCACCAATACTGAGACCCACCAATACTGAGAATCACCAATACTGAGAACCACCAATACTGAGAATCACCAATACTGAGACCCACCAATACTGAGACCCACCAATACTGAGACCCACCAATACTGAGACCCACCAATACTGAGACCCACCAATACTGAGAATCACCAATACTGAGACCCACCAATACTGAGAATCACCAATACTGAGACCCACCAATACTGAGACCCACCAATACTGAGAATCACCAATACTGAGAACCACCAATACTGAGAACCACCAATACTGAGAATCACCAATACTGAGACCCACCAATACTGAGAACCACCAATACTGAGAACCACCAATACTGAGACCCACCAATACTGAGAACCACCAATACTGAGAACCACCAATACTGAGAACCACCAATACTGAGAATCACCAATACTGAGAACCACCAATACTGAGAACCACCAATACTGAGAACCACCAATACTGAGAACCACCAATACTGAGAATCACCAATACTGAGACCCACCAATACTGAGACCCACCAATACTGAGACCCACCAATACTGAGACCCACCAATACTGAGACCCACCAATACTGAGAATCACCAATACTGAGAATCACCAATACTGAGAATCACCAATACTGGACCACCAATACTGAGAATCACCAATACTGGACCACCAATACTGAGAATCACCAATACTGGACCACCAATACTGAGAATCACCAATACTGGACCACCAATACTGAGAATCACCAATACTGGACCACCAATACTGAGAATCACCAATACTAGACCATCAATACTGAGAATCACCAATAATGAACCACCAATACTGAGAATCACCAATACTGGACCACCAATACTGATAACCACCAATACTGAGAATCACCAATACTGGACCACCAATACTGAGAATCACCAATACTGAGAACCACCAATACTGAGAATCACCAATACCGGACCACCAATACTGAGAATCACCAATACTGAGAACCACCAATACTGAGAATCACCAATACTGAGAATCACCAATACTGAGAACCACCAATACTGAGAACCACCAATAATGACCACCAATACTGAGAATCACCAATACTGAGAATCACCAAAACTGAGAACCACCAATACTGAGAACCACCAATAATGACCACAAATACTGAGAACCACCAATACCGAGAATCACCAATACCGAGAATCACCAATACTGAGAACCACCAATACTGAACCACCAATACTGAGAATCACCAATACTGAGAACCACCAATACTGAGAACCACCAATACTGAGAATCACCAATACTGAGAACCGCCAATACTGAGAACCACCAATACTGAGAATCACCAATACTGAGAATCACCAATACTGAGAACCACCAATACTGAGAACCACCAATACTGAGAACCACCAATACTGAGAATCACCAATACAGAATCACCAATACTGAGAATCACCAATACTGGACCACCAATACTGAGAACCACCAATACTGAGAACCACCAATACTGAGAATCACCAATACTGAGAACCACCAATACTGAGAACCACCAATACTGAGAACCACCAATACTGAGAACCACCAATACTGAGAATCACCAATACTGAGAATCACCAATACTGAGAATCACCAATACTGAGACCCACCAATACTGAGACCCACCAATACTGAGAATCACCAATACAGAATCACCAATACTGAGAATCACCAATACTGGACCACCAATACTGAGAACCACCAATACTGGACCACCAATACTGAGAATCACCAATACTAGACCATCAATACTGAGAATCACCAATACTGAGAATCACCAATACTGAGAATCACCAATACTGAGAACCACCAATACTGAGAACCACCAATACTGAGAACCACCAATACTGAGAACCACCAATACTGAGAACCACCAATACTGAGAACCACCAATACTGAGAACCACCAATACTGAGAATCACCAATACTGAGAATCACCAATACTGAGAACCACCAATACTGAGAACCACCAATACTGAGAACCACCAATACTGAGAACCACCAATACTGAGAACCACCAATACTGAGAACCACCAATACTGAGAACCACCAATACTGAGACTCACCAATACTGAGAACCACCAATACTGAGAACCACCAATACTGAGACTCACCAATACTGAGAACCACCAATACTGAGAACCACCAATACTGAGACCCACCAATACTGAGACCCACCAATACTGAGACCCACCAATACTGAGAATCACCAATACAGAATCACCAATACTGAGACTCACCAATACTGGACCACCAATACTGAGAACCACCAATACTGAGAACCACCAATACTGAGAACCACCAATACTGAGACCCACCAATACTGAGACCCACCAATACTGAGAACCACCAATACTGAGAACCACCAATACTCATTCTATTGTTAGTCAGTACTGTCGCGCTCCTTCAATGCCACACGGGGGAAATCTATGCAGTACCGGGCAGGAGCATAAATTATTTAGATAACATTGCTGATTCATTTCTCAAACATTTCATGCCTGACTTTATATTATATTTTACTCATTTATTTGTTTTCCCATTTTACCCGTCCTCCTAATATTGGATCTAGACGACCCGTATACTTGTGCTTAATACTATGGGACGACCCGTATACTTGTGCTTAATCCTATGGGACGACCCGTATACTTGTGCTTAATCCTATGGGACGACCCGTATACTTGTGCTTAATCCTATGGGACGACCCGTATACTTGTACTTAATCCTATAGGACGACCCGTATACTTGTACCTAATCCTATGGGACGACCCGTATACTTGTGCTTAATCCTATAGGACGACCCGTATACTTGTGCTTAATCCTATGGGACGACCCGTATACTTGTGCTTAATCCTATGGGACGACCCGTATACTTGTGCTTAATCCTATGGGACGACCCGTATACTTGTACTTAATCCTATAGGACGACCCGTATACTTGTGCTTAATCCTATGGGACGACCCGTATACTTGTACTTAATCCTATAGGACGACCCGTATACTTGTGCTTAATCCTATAGGACGACCCGTATACTTGTACTTAACCCTATGGGACGACCCGTATACTTGTACCTAATCCTATGAGACGACCCGTATACTTGTGCTTAATCCTATGGGACGACCCGTATACTAGTGCTTAATCCTATGGGACGACCCGTATACTTGTAATTAATCCTATGGGACGACCCGTATACTTGTACGTAATCCTATGGGACGACCCGTATACTTGTGCTTAATCCTATGGGACGACCCGTATACTTGTAATTAATCCTATGGGACGACCCGTATACTTGTGCTTAATCCTATGGGACGACCCGTATACTTGTGCTTAACCCTATGGGACGACCCGTATACTTGTGCTTAATCCTATGGGACGACCCGTATACTTGTGCTTAATCCTATGGGACGACCCGTATACTTGTACTTAATCCTATGGGACGACCCGTATACTTGTACCTAATCCTATGGGACGACCCGTATACTTGTGCTTAATCCTATGGGACGACCCGTATACTTGTGCTTAACCCTATGGGACGACCCGTATACTTGTGCTTAATACTATGGGACGACCCGTATACTTGTGCTTAATCCTATGGGACGACCCGTATACTTGTACTTAATCCTATGAGACGACCCGTATACTTGTACCTAATCCTATGGGACGACCCGTATACTTGTACCTAATCCTATGGGACGACCCGTATACTTGTACCTAATCCTATGGGACGACCCGTATACTTGTACCTAATCCTATGGGACGACCCGTATACTTGTACTTAATCCTATGGGACGACCCGTATACTTGTACTTAATCCTATGGGACGACCCGTATACTTGTGCTTAATCCTATGGGACGACCCGTATACTTGTACTTAATCCTATGGGACGACCCGTATACTTGTGCTTAATCCTATGGGACGACGCGTATACTTGTGCTTAATCCTATGGGACGACCCGTATACTTGTGCTTAATCCTATGGGACGACCCGTATACTTGTACCTAATCCTATGGGACGACCCGTATACTTGTGCTTAATCCTATGGGACGACCCGTATACTTGTACCTAATCCTATGGGACGACCCGTATACTTGTACCTAATCCTATGGGACGACCCGTATACTTGTGCTTAATCCTATGGGACGACGCGTATACTTGTGCTTAATCCTATGGGACGACCCGTATACTTGTACTTAATCCTATAGGACGACCCGTATACTTGTACCTAATCCTATGGGACGACCCGTATACTTGTACTTAATCCTATGGGACGACCCGTATACTTGTACTTAATCCTATGGGACGACCCGTATACTTGTGCTTAATCCTATGGGACGACCCGTATACTTGTGCTTAATCCTATGGGACGACCCGTATACTTGTGCTTAATCCTATGGGACGACCCGTATACCGTACCTAATCCTATGGGACGACCCGTATACTTGTACTTAATCCTATGGGACGACCCGTATACTTGTGCCTAATCCTATGGGACGACCCGTATACTTGTACTTAATCCTATGAGACGACCCGTATACTTGTGCTTAATCCTATGGGACGACCCGTATACTTGTGCTTAATCCTATGGGACGACCCGTATACTTGTACCAAATCCTATGGGACGACCCGTATACTTGTACGTAATCCTATGGAACGACCCGTATACTTGTACCTAATCCTATGGGACGACCCGTATACTTGTGCTTAATCCTATGGGACGACCCGTATACTTGTACTTAATCCTATGGGACGACCCGTATACTTGTGCTTAATCCTATGGGACGACCCGTATACTTGTACTTAATCCTATGGGACGACCCGTATACTTGTGCTTAATCCTATGGGACGACCCGTATACTTGTGCTTAATCCTATGGGACGACCCGTATACTTGTGCTTAATCCTATGGGACGACCCGTATACTGTACCTAATCCTATGGGACGACCCGTATACTTGTACTTAATCCTATGGGACGACCCGTATACTTGTACGTAATACTAGGAGACGACCCGTATACTTGTACCTAATCCTATGGGACGACCCGTATACTTGTGCCTAATCCTATGGGACGACCCGTATACTTGTGCTTAATCCTATGGGACGACCCGTATACTTGTACTTAATCCTATGAGACGACCCGTATACTTGTGCTTAATCCTATGGGACGACCCGTATACTTGTGCTTAATCCTATGGGACGACCCGTATACTTGTACCTAATCCTATGGGACGACCCGTATACTTGTACTTAATCCTATGAGACGACCCGTATACTTGTACGTAATCCTATGGGACGACCCGTATACTTGTACCTAATCCTATGGGACGACCCGTATACTTGTACCTAATCCTATGGGACGACCCGTATACTTGTGCTTAATCCTATGGGACGACCCGTATACTTGTGCTTAATCCTATGGGACGACCCGTATACTTGTGCTTAATCCTATGGGACGACCCGTATACTTGTACCTAATCCTAGGGGACGACCCGTATACTTGTACATAATCCTATGGGACGACCCGTATACTTGTGCTTAATCCTATGGGACGACCCGTATACTTGTACGTAATACTGGGAGACGACCCGTATACTTGTGCTTAATCCTATGGGACGACCCGTATACTTGTACCTAATCCTATGGGACGACCCGTATACTTGTACTTAATCCTATGGGACGACCCGTATACTTGTGCTTAATCCTATGGGACGACCCGTATACTTGTACCTAATCCTATGGGACGACCCGTATACTTGTACCTAATCCTATGGGACGACCCGTATACTTGAACTTAATCCTAGGAGACGACCTGTATACTTGTACGTAATCCTATGAGACGACCCGTATACTTGTGCTTAATCCTATGGGACGACCCGTATACTTGTACTTAGTCCTATGAGACGACCCGTATACTTGTGCTTAATCCTATGGAACGACCCGTATACTTGTGCTTAATCCTATGGGACGACCCGTATACTTGTACTTAGTCCTATGAGACGACCCGTATACTTGTACCTAATCCTATGGGACGACCCGTATACTTGTGCTTAATCCTATGAGACGACCCGTATACTTGTGCTTAATCCTATGGAACGACCCGTATACTTGTACGTAATCCTATGGGACGACCCGTATACTTGTACCTAATCCTATGGGACGACCCGTATACTTGTACTTAATCCTATGGGACGACCCGTATACTTGTGCTTAATCCTATGAGACGACCCGTATACTTGTGCTTAATCCTATGGGACGACCCGTATACTTGTGCTTAATCCTATGAGACGACCCGTATACTTGTGCTTAATCCTATGGAACGACCCGTATACTTGTGCTTAATCCTATGGGACGACCCGTATACTTGTGCTTAATCCTATGGGACGACCCGTATACTTGTACTTAATCCTATGGGACGACCCGTATACTTGTAATTAATCCTATGGGACGACCCGTATACTTGTACGTAATCCTATGGGACGACCCGTATACTTGTGCTTAATCCTATGGGACGACCCGTATACTTGTACCTAATCCTATGGGACGACCCGTATACTTGTGCTTAATCCTATGGGACAACCCGTATACTTGTACTTAATCCTATGGGACGACCCGTATACTTGTGCTTAATCCTATGGGACGACCCGTATACTTGTGCTTAATCCTATGGGACGACCCGTATACTTGTACTTAATCCTATGGGACGACCCGTATACTTGTACTTAATCCTATGGGACGACCCGTATACTTGTGCTTAATCCTATGGGACGACCCGTATACTTGTGCTTAATCCTATGGGACGACCCGTATACTTGTACCTAATCCTATGGGACGACCCGTATACTTGTACCTAATCCTATGGGACGACCCGTATACTTGTGCTTAATCCTATGGGACGACCCGTATACTTGTACCTAATCCTATGGGACGACCCGTATACTTGTACTTAATCCTATGAGACGACCCGTATACTTGTACCTAATCCTATGGGACGACCCGTATACTTGTACTTAATCCTATGGGACGACCCGTATACTTGTACTTAATCCTATGGGACGACCCGTATACTTGTACCTAATCCTATGGGACGACCCGTATACTTGTACTTAATCCTATGGGACGACCCGTATACTTGTACTTAATCCTATGGGACGACCCGTATACTTGTACCTAATCCTATGGGACGACCCGTATACTTGTACTTAATCCTATGGGACGACCCGTATACTTGTACTTAATCCTATGGGACGACCCGTATACTTGTACCTAATCCTATGGGACGACCCGTATACTTGTACTTAATCCTATGGGACGACCCGTATACTTGTACCTAATCCTATGGGACGACCCGTATACTTGTGCTTAATCCTATGGGACGACCCGTATACTTGTGCTTAATCCTATGGGACGACCCGTATACTTGTACCTAATCCTATGGGACGACCCGTATACTTGTACCTAATCCTAGGGGACGACCCGTATACTTGTACCTAATCCTAGGGGACGACCCGTATACTTGTACGTAATACTGGGAGACGACCCGTATACTTGTGCTTAATCCTATGGGACGACCCGTATACTTGTACGTAATACTGGGAGACGACCCGTATACTTGTGCTTAATCCTATGGGACGACCCGTATACTTGTACCTAATCCTATGGGACGACCCGTATACTTGTGCTTAATCCTATGGGACGACCCGTATACTTGTACTTAATCCTATGAGACGACCCGTATACTTGTGCTTAATCCTATGGGACGACCCGTATACTTGTGCTTAATCCTATGGGACGACCCGTATACTTGTACTTAATCCTATGGGACGACCCGTATACTTGTACCTAATCCTATGGGACGACCCGTATACTTGTGCTTAATCCTATGGGACGACCCGTATACTTGTACTTAATCCTATGGGACGACCCGTATACTTGTGCTTAATCCTATGGGACGACCCGTATACTTGTGCTTAATCCTATGGGACGACCCGTATACTTGTACTTAATCCTATGGGACGACCCGTATACTTGTACTTAATCCTATGGGACGACCCGTATACTTGTACTTAATCCTATGGGACGACCCGTATACTTGTGCTTAATCCTATGGGACGACCCGTATACTTGTACTTAATCCTATGGGACGACCCGTATACTTGTACTTAATCCTATGGGACGACCCGTATACTTGTGCTTAATCCTATGGGACGACCCGTATACTTGTGCTTAACCCTATGGGACGACCCGTATACTTGTGCTTAATCCTATGGGACGACCCGTATACTTGTACTTAATCCTATGGGACGACCCGTATACTTGTGCTTAATCCTATGGGACGACCCGTATACTTGTACTTAATCCTATGGGACGACCCGTATACTTGTACTTAATCCTATGGGACGACCCGTATACTTGTACTTAATCCTATGGGACGACCCGTATACTTGTGCTTAATCCTATAGGACGACCCGTATACTTGTACTTAATCCTATGGGACGACCCGTATACTTGTACCTAATCCTATGGGATGACCCGTATACTTGTACTTAATCCTATGAGACGACCCGTATACTTGTACTTAATCCTATGGGACGACCCGTATACTTGTACCTAATCCTATGGGACGACCCGTATACTTGTACTTAATCCTATGGGACGACCCGTATACTTGTACTTAATCCTATGGGACGACCCGTATACTTGTGCTTAATCCTATGGGACGACCCGTATACTTGTACTTAATCCTATGGGACGACCCGTATACTTGTACCTAATCCTATGGGATGACCCGTATACTTGTGCTTAATCCTATGAGACGACCCGTATACTTGTACTTAATCCTATGGGACGACCCGTATACTTGTACTTAATCCTATGGGATGACCCGTATACTTGTGCTTAATCCTATGGGACGACCCGTATACTTGTACTTAATCCTATGGGACGACCCGTATACTTGTACTTAATCCTATGGGATGACCCGTATACTTGTGCTTAATCCTATGGGACGACCCGTATACTTGTACTTAATCCTATGGGATGACCCGTATACTTGTGCTTAATCCTATGGGACGACGCGTACACTTGTACTTAATCCTATGGGACAACCCGTATACTTGTACCTAATCCTATGGGACGACCCGTATACTTGTACTTAATCCTATGGGACGACCCGTATACTTGTGCTTAATCCTATGGGACGACCCGTATACTTGTACCTAATCCTATGGGACGACCCGTATACTTGTACCTAATCCTATGGGACGACCCGTATACTTGTACGTAATCCTAGGAGACGACCACAAACTCTTTTATAGATGTTTAATGTTTTCCTCTAGTTCTATGTATTTCCCGTGGATCATTAATCTCACATTATATCTCCCTCCACATGTCCTATCGCCCCGCAGGACGTTGTCCTATCATTTGGCGCACAGGGCGCTGTACATCACAGTATCCTCCGGAATTCGCTCCCTGGTCTGTGTTGAGCTGCAGATTCTTGTTTATAGTCATTGACTGAACACAACAAGAATTGCGCTGCGGATGCGCTACGTGGGCCCCTCCCTTAGGATGTGTTCACACCTGTATATCTTCTCATGCAGATTCAATGGGCTGCAAAATCTACAGCACAAATATACACGTGTGAGCGCAGCCATATACACCACGACAAAAGAAAACAATCCGAAACAAAATGGAAGCAGCGAACTTACCGCTTGACGCTGAGGTTTGTTTTCTCGTCCAAGACATGTGTCTGCGGGTCATACGCTGCCGTCACACTGCGCTCCAGTCCAAGAAGATTACTAATCCGGTCATTGATCTGATTATATAATAATAGTAATAATAATATAGTAATAATAATAATAATAATAATATAGTAATAATGATAATAATGAGGATAATATAGTAATATTTTATAATAACAGTAATAAATAGTAATGATCATAATATAGTAGTAGTAATAATAATGATAATAATAATATAGTAATAATGATAATAATGAGGATAATATAGTAATAGTAATATTTTATAATAACAGTAATAAATAGTAATGATCATAATATAGTAGTAGTAATAATAATGATAATAATAATATGGTAATAATGATAATAATGAGGATAATATAGTAATAGTAATATTTTATAATAACAGTAATAAATAGTAATGATCATAATATAGTAATGATAATAATGATAATAATAATATAGTAATAATAATGATAATAATAATATAGTAATAATGATAATAATGAGGATAATATAGTAATATTTTATAATAACAGTAATAAATAGTAATAATAATGATAATATAGTAATGATAATAATGATAATAGTAATAATAAATAATGATAATAGTAATAAATAGTGATGATAATAAATAATGATAATAGTAATAAATAGTGATGATAATAATAAATAATGATAATAGTAATAAATAGTGATGATAATAAATAATGATAATAGTAATAAATAGTGATGATAATAAATAATGATAATAGTAATAATAAATAATGATAATAGTAAATAATGATAATAGTAATAATAAATGATAATAGTAATAAATAGTGATGATAATAATAATGATAATAGTAAATAGTAATAATAAATAATGATAATAGTAAATAGTGATAATAATGATAGTAATAAATAATGATAATAGTAAATAGTGATGATAATAGTAATAAATAATGATAATAGTAATAAATAGTAATAATTAATGATAATAGTAAATAGTGATGATAATAGTAATAAATAATGATAATAGTAATAAATAGTAATAATAAATAATGATAATAGTAATAAATAGTGATGATAATAAATAATGATAATAGTAAATAGTAATAATAAATAATGATAATAGTAATAAATAGTGATGATAATAATTATAATAGTAATAAATAGTAATAAATAATGATAATAGTAATAATAAATAATGATAATAGTAATAATAAATAATGATAATAGTAATAATAAATAATAATAGTAATAAATAGTAATAATAAATAATGATAATACTAATAAATAGTGATGATAATAAATAATGATAATAGTAAATAGTAATAATAAATAATGATAATAGTAATAAATAGTGATGATAATAATTATAATAGTAATAAATAGTAATAAATAATGATAATAGTAATAATAAATAATGATAATAGTAATAATAAATAATGATAATAGTAATATAGTGATGATGATAATAATAATGATAGTAATAAATAATGATAATAGTAATAAATAGTAATAATAAATAATGATAATAGTAATAGTGATGATAATAAATAATGATACTAGGAAATAGTAATAAATAATGATAATAGTAATAAATAGTGATGATAATAATGATAATAGTAATAAATAGTGATGATAAATAATGATAATAGTAATAAATAGTAATAAATAAGGATAATAGTAATAAATAGTAATAATAAATAATGATAATAGTAATAATAAATAATGATAATAGTAATAAATAGTGATGATAAATAATGATAATAGTAATAAATAGTAATAATAAATAATGATAATAGTAATAAATAATGATAATAGTAATAATAAATGATAATAGTAATAGTGATAATAAATAATGATAATAGTAATAATAAATAATGATAATAGTAATAAATAGTGATGATAATAAATAATGATAATAGTAATAAATAGTAATAATAAATAATGATAATAGTAATAAATAGTAATAATAAGTGATAATAATGATAATAGTAATAAATAGTGATAATAAATAATGATAATAGTAATAAATAATGATAACAGTAATAATAAATGATAATAGTAATAAATAGTGATAATAAATGATAATAGTAATAAATAGTCATAATAAATAATGATAATAGTAATAAATAATGATAATAGTAATAATAAATGATAATAGTAATAAATAGTGATAATAAATAATGATAATAGTAATAAAAAATAATGATAATAGTAATAATAAATGATAATAGTAATAAATAGTGATGATAATAAATAATGATAATAGTAAATAGTAATAATAAATAATGATAATAGTAATAAATAGTGATGATAATAGTAATAAATAATGATAATATTAATAAATAGTAATAATAAATAATGATAATAGTAATAAATAGTGATGATAATAAATAATGATAATAGTAAATAGAAATAATAAATAATGATAATAGTAATAAATAGTGATGATAATAATGATAATAGTAATAAATAATGATAATAGTAATAGTAATAATAAATAATGATAATAGTAATAAATAGTGATGATAATAAATAATGATAATAGTAATAATAAATAATGATAATAGTAATAATAAATAATGATAATAGTAATAATAAATAATGATAATAGTAAATAATGATAATAGTAAATAATGATAATAGTAATAATAAATAATGATAATAGTAAATAATGATAATAGTAATAATAAATTATAATAGTAATAATAAATGATAATAGTAATAATAAATATTGATAATAGTAATAATAAATAATGATAATAGTAATAAATAGTAATAATAAATAATGATAATAGTAATAATAAATGATAATAGTAATAAATAGTGATGATAATAAATAATGATAATAGTAAATAGTAATAATAAATAATGATAATAGTAATAAATAGTAATAATAAATAATGATAATAGTAATAATAAATGATAATAGTAATAAATAGTGATGATAATAAATAATGATAATAGTAAATAGTAATAATAAATAATGATAATAGTAAATAGTGATAATAATGATAGTAATAAATAATGATAATAGTAAATAGTGATGATAATAGTAATAAATAATGATAATAGTAATAAATAGTAATAATTAATGATAATAGTAAATAGTGATGATAATAGTAATAAATAATGATAATAGTAATAAATAGTAATAATAAATAATGATAATAGTAATAAATAGTGATGATAATAAATAATGATAATAGTAAATAGTAATAATAAATAATGATAATAGTAATAAATAGTGATGATAATAATTATAATAGTAATAAATAGTAATAAATAATGATAATAGTAATAATAAATAATGATAATAGTAATAATAAATAATAATAGTAATAAATAGTAATAATAAATAATGATAATAGTAATAAATAGTGATGATAATAAATAATGATAATAGTAAATAGTAATAATAAATAATGATAATAGTAATAAATAGTGATGATAATAATTATAATAGTAATAAATAGTAATAAATAATGATAGTAATAATAAATAATGATAATAGTAATAATAAATAATGATAATAGTAATATAGTGATGATGATAATAATAATGATAGTAATAAATAATGATAATAGTAATAAATAGTAATAATAAATGATAATAGTAATAGTGATGATAATAAATAATGATACTAGGAAATAGTAATAAATAATGATAATAGTAATAAATAGTGATGATAATAATGATAATAGTAATAAATAGTGATGATAAATAATGATAATAGTAATAAATAGTAATAAATAAGGATAATAGTAATAAATAGTAATAATAAATAATGATAATAGTAATAATAAATAATGATAATAGTAATAAATAGTGATGATAAATAATGATAATAGTAATAAATAGTAATAATAAATAATGATAATAGTAATAAATAATGATAATAGTAATAATAAATGATAATAGTAATAGTGATAATAAATAATGATAATAGTAATAATAAATAATGATAATAGTAATGAATTGTAATAAATAATGATAATAGTAATAATAAATGATAATAGTAATAAATAGTGATGATAATAAATAATGATAATAGTAATAAATAGTGATGATAATAATGATAATAGTAATAATGATAATAGTAATAAATAGTAATAATAATGATAATAGTAATAAATAGTGATGATAATAATAATAGTAAATAGTAATAATAAATAGTTATAATAATGATAATAGTAATAAATAGTAATAATAATAAATAATGATAATAGTAATAGTGATGATAAATGATGATAATAGTAATAAATAGTGATGATAATAAATAATAATAGTAATAAATAGTGATGATAAATGATGATAATAGTAATAAATAGTAATAATAATAATAATAATAGTAATAAATAGTGATGATAATAATGATAATAGTAATAAATAGTGCTGATAAATTATGATAATAGTAATAAATAGTGATGATAATAATAGTAATAAATAGTAATGATAATAAATAATAACAGTAATAAATAGTAATAATAATGATAACAGTAATAAATAGTGATGATAATAATGATAATAGTAATAAATAGTAATAAATAATGATAATAGTAATAATAAATAATGATAATAAATAATGATAATAGTAATAATAAATAATGATAATAGTAATAATAAAGATAAAAGTAATAATAATGATAATAGTAATAAATAGTAATAATAATAGTAATAATAATGATAATAGTAATAAATAGTGATGACTATAATATTAATGATGATAAATAATACGTTGCACTAATTCTCTCGGAATACATTTCTTGGTATATAGCACTTACTTCCCCCACGAATTCTCTGCTGTGGTCGGACAGGATCCTCTTGGGGCAGCCGTGTCTGTAGATCATGGAGCAGATGCACCGCGACACCTCCGCAGCGGATTCAGTTTTCATGGGAAAAGCCTCGACCCACTTAGAGAAGTAATCTGTGGCGGTCAGGATGTAATGATGGCCGTCCTCCGTCTGTGGGAACGGGCCCGAAACGTCTATAGCAACCAGCTCCCAGACCGCAGACACCTAATGGGGGGAAACAAGGATTACATCACTGCAGAACTACAACTCCCAGCATACCCAAACAGAAAGGCAACAGCTGGAAGCCCCTGGTCAGAAAACACCAGCCTGACATAGCAGCACAGCATTGATCAGTGTTATCAGTGCTCCATTACTACAGCCTGCCTTAGCACAGCATTGATCAGTATTATCAGTGTTCCATTACTACAGCCTGACATAGCAGCACAGCATTGATCAGTGTCATCAGCGCTCCATTACTACAGCCTGCCATAGCACAGCATTGATTAGTGTCATTGTGCTCCATTACTACAGCCTGCCATAGAACAGCATTGATCAGTGTTATCAGTGCTCCATTACTACAGCCTGCCTTAGAACAGCATTGATCAGTATTATCAGTGTTACATTACTACAGCCTGACATAGCAGCACAGCATTGATCAGTGTTATCAGTGCTCCATTACTACAGCCTGCCATAGCACAGCATTGGTCAGTGTTATCGGCACTCCATTACTACAGCCTGCCTTAGAACAGCATTGATCAGTATTATCAGTGTTCCATTACTACAGCCTGATATAGAGCAGCATTGATCAGTGTTATCGGCACTCCATTACTACAGCCTGCCATAGCACAGCATTGATCAGTGTTATCGGCACTCCATTACTACAGCCTGCCATAGCACAGCATTGATCAGTGTTATCGGCACTCCATTACTACAGCCTGACATAGCAGCACAGCATTGATCAGTGTTATCTGCGCTCCATTAATACAGCCTGTCATAGCACAACATTGATCAGTGTTATCAGCACTCTATTACTACAGCCGGCCATAGCACAGCAATGATCAGTGTTATCGGTGCTCCATTACTACAGCCTGCCATAGCACAGCATTGATCAGTATTATCAGCACTCCATTAATACAGCCTGCCATAGCACAGCATTGATCAGTGTTATTTCCATTACTACAGCCTGCCATAGCACAACATTGATCAGTGTTATCAACGCTCCATTACTACAGCCTGCCTTAGATAGCCTGCCTGGTCTACGTTTAAGCTCAAGAGAGAGCGAAACGCGTCAGATTACCACAGTCCTGTGATGTCTGTTTCCTTGCTATGGCATGAATAAAAGCAATCTTTTAGAGCATACCTGGTGCCGGACAATCCTTCCTTCTAGCATTGATCAGTGTTATCATTTCCATTACTACAGCCTGCCATAGCACAACATTGATCAGTGTTATCTGTGCTCCATTACTACAGCCTGCCATAGCACAGCATTGATCAGTGTTATCTGTGCTCCATTACTACAGCCGGCCATAGCACAGCATTTATCAGTGTTATCAGTGCTCCATTACTACAGCCTGCCATAGTACAGCATTGATCAGTATTATCAGCACTCCATTACTACAGCCTGCCATAGCACAGCATTGGTCAGTGTTATCGGCACTCCATTACTACAGCCTGCCTTAGAACAGCATTGATCAGTATTATCAGTGTTCCATTACTACAGCCTGATATAGAGCAGCATTGATCAGTGTTATCAGTGCTCCATTACTACAGCCTGCCTTAGAACAGCATTGATCAGTGTTATCAGTGCTCCATTACTACAGCCTGCCATAGCACAGCATTGATCAGTGTTATAGGCACTCCATTACTACAGCCTGACATAGCAGCACAGCATTGATCAGTGTTATCTGCGCTCCATTAATACAGCCTGTCATAGCACAACATTGATCAGTGTTATCAGCACTCTATTACTACAGCCGGCCATAGCACAGCAATGATCAGTGTTATCGGTGCTCCATTACTACAGCCTGCCATAGCACAGCATTGATCAGTATTATCAGCACTCCATTAATACAGCCTGCCATAGCACAGCATTGATCAGTGTTATTTCCATTACTACAGCCTGCCATAGCACAACATTGATCAGTGTTATCAACGCTCCATTACTACAGCCTGCCTTAGAACAGCATTGATCAGTGTTATCAGTGCTCCATTACTACAGCCTGCCTTAGAACAGCATTGATCAGTGTTATCATTTCCATTACTACAGCCTGCCATAGCACAACATTGATCAGTGTTATCTGTGCTCCATTACTACAGCCTGCCATAGAACAGCATTGATCAGTGTTATCAGCGCTCCATTACTACAGCCTGCCATAGCACAGCATTGATCAGTGTTATCTGTGCTCCATTACTACAGCCGGCCATAGCACAGCATTGATCAGTGTTATCAGTGCTCCATTACTACAGCCTGCCATAGTACAGCATTGATCAGTATTATCAGCACTCCATTACTACAGCCTGCCATAGCACAGCATTGATCAGTATTATCAGCGCTCCATTACTACAGCCTGCCATAGCACAGCATTGATCAGTGTTATCAGCACTCCATTACTACAGCCTGCCATAGCACAGCATTGATCAGTGTTATCAGCACTCCATTACTACAGCCTGCCATAGCACAGCATTGATCAGTATTATCAGCACTCCATTACTACAGCCTGTCATAGCACAAATGGAGCGCCAATCGGATGGTATGGGTGGGATGTATCGGACGCAGTCATGTGATGCCTCTTACCTTGCTGGACCCCTGTTGTGTTGAAAAAAAAATTACCCGACTACTGTAGAAAACCTCACAAAGTTCACAATTTCAAAAGGCGCAACAAAATGGCGGCGCTAAAAATAGATAAAATAAAAACCTCCAAACATGATAAATAAATCCGCCAATCGTCCCTGGTCCCAAGGGTCACGGTCTAAACGGACCAGAAATTAGAGGTAAGAACGTGCTCCCCGCCGGCCCATCGCTGTGCGCAGCAGATCCTGTCTATAGTAACAGAGCAGTATGTGCGCCCTGAGAGGATGCACACCAGTGTTTCCCAAACTGTGCCTCCAGCTGTTGCAAAACTACAACTCCCAGCATGCTCAGCAGCAGGTATCATGGTCTGGGCAGTGGATGGGAGACCAACAGCAATACTCAAACCAGTGTTTCCCAACCAGTATGCCTCCAGCTGTTGCAAAACTACAACTCCGAGCATGCCCGGACAGCCGTTGGCTGTCCTTGCATGCTGGAAGTTGTATTTTGCAACAGCTGGAGGCACTCTGGTTGAGAAACAGAGATGTAGACATTTACCTTCATACACTCCGGCGCCTGCGGAGTTACCAGACGCTTTCCGTTTTTTCGGCACTTGTCACACTGTCGGATCTGTAGACAATAAATAGTTAACACGTGACGTGTACAGACTTTATTGCGTTTTTTAAATTGTTTTTCTGATTTCTTACGCACCCAGTTCTCGGTGTCGGTGTACATCCCCCGCCAGTACCAGCGCCTGGACATGGCAGAGAAGGTCTTGTTCAGCCCCATGTGACCGATGGCCGATCCGTGGACTTCCTGGAAGAGTTTGCGCGCCTCCTCCCTGGTCTTCACCACTCGCCGCGTTCCGAGAATGATCTGTCCGTCTGTAACGGAAAAAACGGAACACGTATGAAGCGGCGGACGTGTCTCGGGGGAAGCGGCAAACGTGTCTCGGGGGGGAAGCGGCGGACGTGTCTCGGGGGGGGAAGCGGCGGACGTGTCTCGGGGGGGAAGCGGCGGACGTGTCTCGGGGGGGAAGCGGCGGACGTGTCTCGGGGGGGAAGCGGCGGACGTGTCTCGGGGGGGGAAGCGGCGGACGTGTCTCGGGGGGGTAGCGGCGGACGTGTCTCGGGGGGGAAGCGGCGGACGTGTCTCGGGGGGGAAGCGGCGGACGTGTCTCGGGGGGGAAGCGGCGGACGTGTCTCGGGGGGGAAGCGGCGGACGTGTCTCGGGGGGGAAGCGGCGGACGTGTCTCGGGGGGGAAGCGGCGGACGTGTCTCGGGGGGGAAGCGGCGGACGTGTCTCGGGGGGGGAAGCGGCGGACGTGTCTCGGGGGGGAAGCGGCGGACGTGTCTCGGGGGGGAAGCGGCGGACGTGTCTCGGGGGGGAAGCGGCGGACGTGTCTCGGGGGGGAAGCGGCGGACGTGTCTCGGGGGGGAAGCGGCGGACGTGTCTCGGGGGGGAAGCGGCGGACGTGTCTCGGGGGGGAAGCGGCGGACGTGTCTCGGGGGGGAAGCGGCGGACGTGTCTCGGGGGGGAAGCGGCGGACGTGTCTCGGGGGGGAAGCGGCGGACGTGTCTGGGGGGGGGGGAAGCGGCGGACGTGTCTCGGGGGGGGAAGCGGCGGACGTGTCTCTGGGGGGGAAGCGACGGACGTGTCTCGGGGGAAGCGGCGGACGTGTCTCGGGGGAAGCGGCGGACGTGTCTCGGGGGGAAGCGGCGGACGTGTCTCGGGGGGAAGTGGCGGACGTGTCTCGGGGGGAAGCGGCGGACGTGTCTCGGGGGAACCTCCTGCCGCGTCGGGTCCTCACCCCTCAGGGAGAACTTTGACGCCCTCTTCTTGAAGTTGTATTTCTGGCTGTGCGTCATTTGGGGCGGGGTCTCCCCCACCGACAGGAACTTGGAGATCACCTCGTATTCTTCCTCCATAGCTGGAAAATAGAGAAAATATGAGAAACCAATGTCACTGAAGGGTTAAAAAGCCAAAAATAACCAAAAAGAACAAATATTGGTGAGTGATTATAACGTGGCCTTTAGAAAGAGGAAGGAGGAGTCACTATCCTAGGCCACGCCCCCGTGACTGACATATAACAAGGTAACAGACCCAGACCATGTGACCAGCCCCTGAAAGGGGAGACCCCGGAATAACCGGATCCAGGAAGGAGACAATATGATCCTATACACAGTGATCTCTCAGGATGATCCTATATACAGTGATCCCTCAGGATGATCCTATACACAGTGATCTCTCAGGATGATCCTATATACAGTGATCCCTCAGGATGATCCTATATACAGTGATCTCTCAGGATGATCCTATATACAGTGATCCCTCAGGATGATCCTATATACAGTGACCCCTCAGGATGATCCTATATACAGTGATCCCTCAGGATGATCCTATATACAGTGATCCCTCAAGATGATCCTATATACAGCGATCCCTCAGGATGATCCTATATACAGTGATCCCTCAGGATGATCCTATATACAGTGATCCCTCAAGATGATCCTATATACAGCGATCCCTCAGGATGATCCTATATACAGTGATCCCTCAGGATGATCCTATATACAGTGATCCCTCCTGATGATCCTATATACAGTGATCCCTCAGGATGATCCTATATACAGTGATCCCTCAGTCTGATCCTATATACAGTGATCCCTCAGTCTGATCCTATACACAGTGATCTCTCAGGATGATCCTATATACAGTGATCCCTCAGGATGATCCTATATACAGTGATCTCTCAGGATGATCCTATATACAGTGATCCCTCAGGATGATCCTATATACAGTGACCCCTCAGGATGATCCTATATACAGTGATCCCTCAGGATGATCCTATATACAGTGATCCCTCAAGATGATCCTATATACAGCGATCCCTCAGGATGATCCTATATACAGTGATCCCTCAGGATGATCCTATATACAGTGATCCCTCCTGATGATCCTATATACAGTGATCCCTCAGGATGATCCTATATACAGTGATCCCTCAGGATGATCCTATATACAGTGATCCCTCAGGATGATCCTATATACAGTGATCCCTCAAGATGATCCTATATACAGCGATCCCTCAGGATGATCCTATATACAGTGATCCCTCAGGATGATCCTATATACAGTGACCCCTCAGGATGATCCTATATACAGTGATCCCTCAGGATGATCCTATATACAGTGATCCCTCAAGATGATCCTATATACAGTGATCCCTCAGGATGATCCTATATACAGTGATCCCTCAGGATGATCCTATATACAGTGATCCCTCAGGATGATCCTATATACAGTGATCCCTCAGGATGATCCTATATACAGTGACCCCTCAGGATGATCCTATATACAGTGATCCCTCAGGATGATCCTATATACAGTGATCCCTCAAGATGATCCTATATACAGTGATCCCTCAGGATGATCCTATATACAGTGATCCCTCAGGATGATCCTATATACAGTGATCCCTCAGGATGATCCTATATACAGTGATCCCTCAGGATGATCCTATATACAGTGATCCCTCAGGATGATCCTATATACAGTGATCCCACAGGATGATCCTATATACAGTGATCCCTCAGGATGATTCTATATACAGTGATCCCACAGGATGATCCTATATACAGTGATCCCTCAGGATGATCCTATATACAGTGAGTGATCCCTCAGGATGATCCTATATACAGTGAGTGATCCCTCAGTCTGATTCTATATACAGTGATCCCTCAGGATGATCCTATATACAGTGACCCCTCAGGATGATCCTATATCCAGTGACCCCTCAGGATGATCCTATATACAGTGACCCCTCAGGATGATCCTATATACAGTGACCCCTCAGGATGATCCTATATACAGTGACCCCTCAGTCTGATCCTATATACAGTGACCCCTCAGTCTGATCCTATATACAGTGACCCCTCAGGATGATCCTATATACAGTGACCCCTCAGGATGATCCTATATACAGTGATCCCTCAGTCTGATCCTATATACAGTGACCCCTCAGGATGATCCTATATACAGTGACCCCTCAGTCTGATCCTATATACAGTGACCCCTCAGGATGATCCTATATACAGTGACCCCTCCGGATGATCCTATATACAGTGACCCCTCAGGATGATCCTATATACAGTGACCCCTCAGGATGATCCTATATACAGTGACCCCTCAGGATGATCCTATATACAGTGATCCCTCAGGATGATCCTATACACAGTGATCTCTCAGGATGATCCTATATACAGTGATCCCTCAGGATGATCCTATATACAGTGATCCCTCAGGATGATCCTATATACAGTGATCCCTCAAGATGATCCTATATACAGTGATCCCTCAGGATGATCCTATATACAGTGATCCCTCAGGATGATCCTATATACAGTGATCCCTCAGGATGATCCTATATACAGTGATCCCTCAGGATGATCCTATATACAGTGATCCCACAGGATGATCCTATATACAGTGATCCCTCAGGATGATTCTATATACAGTGATCCCTCAGGATGATCCTATATACAGTGATCCCTCAGGATGATCCTATATACAGTGATCCCTCAGGATGATTCTATATACAGTGATCCCACAGGATGATCCTATATACAGTGATCCCTCAGGATGATCCTATATACAGTGATCCCTCAGGATGATCCTATATACAGTGACCCCTCAGGATGATCCTATATACAGTGACCCCTCAGGATGATCCTATATACAGTGATCCCTCAGGATGATCCTATATCCAGTGATCCCTCAGGATGATTCTATATACAGTGATCCCTCAGGATGATCCTATATACAGTGATCCCTCAGTCTGATCCTATATACAGTGATCCCTCAGGATGATCCTATATACAGTGACCCCTCAGGATGATCCTATATACAGTGATCCCACAGGATGATCCTATATACAGTGATCCCACAGGATGATCCTATATACAGTGATCCCTCAGGATGATTCTATATACAGTGACCCCTCAGGATGATCCTATATACAGTGATCCCTCAGGATGATCCTATATACAGTGATCCCTCAGGATGATCCTATATACAGTGATCCCTCGGGATGATCCTATATACAGTGATCCCTCAGTCTGATCCTATATACAGTGACCCCTCGGGATGATCCTATATACAGTGATCCCTCAGTCTGATCCTATATACAGTGATCCCTCAAGATGATCCTATATACAGTGATCCCTCAGGATGATCCTATATACAGTGATCCCTCAGGATGATCCTATATACAGTGATCCCTCAGGATGATCCTATATACAGTGATCCCTCAGTCTGATCCTATATACAGTGATCCCTCAGGATGATCCTATATACAGTGATCCCTCAGGATGATCCTATATACAGTGATCCCTCAGGATGATCCTATATACAGTGACCCCTCAGGATGATCCTATATACAGTGATCCCTCAGGATGATCCTATATACAGTGACCCCTCAGGATGATCCTATATACAGTGATCCCTCAGGATGATCCTATATACAGTGATCCCTCAGGATGATCCTATATACAGTGATCCCGGTATCTCTCACCGTTATGTCTCCCTTCTCTCCCTCATGCTCCGTTTATTGTCCGTTGTGTCTCCGGTTCTCGGGTTTGTTGTTTCCAGGGGGGGGCGGGGCTGGATTTCATCCTATAGAAGAATCTTGGTGACGTCAGTTACCATGTGACACATCATGTGACTTGGTGATCACATGGTGCAGGAAGCTGCAGAGCCTGGAGCTGTAGAGGGGGAGACCCCTGGTGTTCTTATGGTGGAACTACAACTCCCAGCATGTCCAGGCTTATGGGATATGAGAGGACATTACAAGGAGGAGATGGAAAAGGAGAGAACTACAACTCCCAGCATGTCCAGGCTTATGGGATATGAGAGGACATTACAAGGAGGAGATGGAAAAGGAGAGAACTACAACTCCCAGCATGTCCAGGCTTATGGGATATGAGAGGACATTACAAGGAGGAGATGGAAAAGGAGAGAACTACAACTCCCAGCATGTCTAGCCTTATGGGATATGAGAGGACATTACAAGGAGGAGATGGAAAAGGAGAGAACTACAACTCCCAGCATGTCCAGGCTTATGGGATATGAGAGGACATTACAAGGAGGAGATGGAAAAGGAGAGAACTACAACTCCCAGCATGTCCAGGCTTATGGGATATGAGAGGACATTACAAGGAGGAGATGGAAAAGGAGAGAACTACAACTCCCAGCATGTCCAGGCTTATGGGGTATGAGAGGACATTACAAGGAGGAGATGGAAAAGGAGAGAACTACAACTCCCAGCATGTCCAGGCTTATGGGATATGAGAGGACATTACAAGGAGGAGATGGAAGAGGAGAGAACTACAACTCCCAGCATGTCCAGGCTTATGGGGTATGAGAGGACATTACAAGGAGGAGATGGAAAAGGAGAGAACTACAACTCCCAGCATGTCCAGGCTTATGGGGTATGAGAGGACATTACAAGGAGGAGATGGAAAAGGAGAGAACTACAACTCCCAGCATGTCCAGGCTTATGGGGTATGAGAGGACATTACAAGGAGGAGATGGAAAAAGAGAGAACTACAACTCTCAGCATGTCCAGGCTTATGGGATATGAGAGGACATTACAAGGAGGAGATGGAAAAGGAGAGAACTACAACTCTCAGCATGTCCAGGCTTATGGGATATGAGAGGACATTACAAGGAGGAGATGGAAAAAGAGAGAACTACAACTCCCAGCATGTCCAGGCTTATGGGATATGAGAGGACATTACAAGGAGGAGATGGAAAAGGAGAGAACTACAACTCCCAGCATGTCCAGGCTTATGGGGTATGAGAGGACATTACAAGGAGGAGATGGAAAAAGAGAGAACTACAACTCTCAGCATGTCCAGGCTTATGGGGTATGAGAGGACATTACAAGGAGGAGATGGAAAAGGAGAGAACTACAACACCCAGCATGTCCAGGCTTATGGGATATGAGAGGACATTACAAGGAGGAGATGGAAAAGGAGAGAACTACAACTCTCAGCATGTCCAGGCTTATGGGGTATGAGAGGACATTACAAGGAGGAGATGGAAAAGGAGAGAACTACAACACCCAGCATGTCCAGGCTTATGGGATATGAGAGGACATTACAAGGAGGAGATGGAAAAGGAGAGAACTACAACTCTCAGCATGTCCAGGCTTATGGGGTATGAGAGGACATTACAAGGAGGAGATGGAAAAGGAGAGAACTACAACTCTCAGCATGTCCAGGCTTATGGGATATGAGAGGACATTACAAGGAGGAGATGGAAAAGGAGAGAACTACAACTCTCAGCATGTCCAGGCTTATGGGGTATGAGAGGACATTACAAGGAGGAGATGGAAAAAGAGAGAACTACAACTCTCAGCATGTCCAGGCTTATGGGATATGAGAGGACATTACAAGGAGGAGATGGAAAAGGAGAGAACTACAACTCTCAGCATGTCCAGGCTTATGGGATATGAGATGACATTACAAGGAGGAGATGGAAAAGGAGAGAACTACAACTCCCAGCATGTCCAGGCTTATGGGGTATGAGAGGACATTACAAGGAGGAGATGGAAAAGGAGAGAACTACAACTCTCAGCATGTCCAGGCTTATGGGATATGAGAGGACATTACAAGGAGGAGATGGAAAAGGAGAGAACTACAACTCCCAGCATGTCCAGGCTTATGGGGTATGAGAGGACATTACAAGGAGGAGATGGAAAAGGAGAGAACTACAACTCCCAGCATGTCCAGGCTTATGGGGTATGAGAGGACATTACAAGGAGGAGATGGAAAAGGAGAGAACTACAACTCCCAGCATGTCCAGGCTTATGGGATATGAGAGGACATTACAAGGAGGAGATGGAAAAGGAGAGAACTACAACTCCCAGCATGTCCAGCCTTATGGGATATGAGAGGACATTACAAGGAGGAGATGGAAAAGGAGAGAACTACAACTCCCAGCATGTCCAGGCTTATGGGATATGAGAGGACATTACAAGGAGGAGATGGAAAAGGAGAGAACTACAACTCCCAGCATGTCCAGGCTTATGGGATATGAGAGGACATTACAAGGAGGAGATGGAAAAGGAGAGAACTACAACTCCCAGCATGTCCAGGCTTATGGGGTATGAGAGGACATTACAAGGAGGAGATGGAAAAGGAGAGAACTACAACTCCCAGCATGTCCAGGCTTATGGGGTATGAGAGGACATTACAAGGAGGAGATGGAAAAGGAGAGAACTACAACTCCCAGCATGTCCATGCTTATGGGATATGAGAGGACATTACAAGGAGGAGATGGAAAAGGAGAGAACTACAACTCTCAGCATGTCCAGGCTTATGGGATATGAGAGGACATTACAAGGAGGAGATGGAAAAGGAGAGAACTACAACTCCCAGCATGTCCAGGCTTATGGGATATGAGAGGACATTACAAGGAGGAGATGGAAAAGGAGAGAACTACAACTCCCAGCATGTCCAGGCTTATGGGGTATGAGAGGACATTACAAGGAGGAGATGGAAAAGGAGAGAACTACAACTCCCAGCATGTCCAGGCTTATGGGGTATGAGAGGACATTACAAGGAGGAGATGGAAAAGGAGAGAACTACAACTCCCAGCATGTCCAGGCTTATGGGATATGAGAGGACATTACAAGGAGGAGATGGAAAAGGAGAGAACTACAACTCCCAGCATGTCCAGGCTTATGGGGTATGAGAGGACATTACAAGGAGGAGATGGAAAAGGAGAGAACTACAACTCTCAGCATGTCCAGGCTTATGGGGTATGAGAGGACATTACAAGGAGGAGATGGAAAAGGAGAGAACTACAACTCTCAGCATGTCCAGGCTTATGGGATATGAGAGGACATTACAAGGAGGAGATGGAAAAGGAGAGAACTACAACTCCCAGCATGTCCAGGCTTATGGGGTATGAGAGGACATTACAAGGAGGAGATGGAAAAGGAGAGAACTACAACTCCCAGCATGTCCAGGCTTATGGGGTATGAGAGGACATTACAAGGAGGAGATGGAAAAGGAGAGAACTACAACTCTCAGCATGTCCAGGCTTATGGGATATGAGAGGACATTACAAGGAGGAGATGGAAAAGGAGAGAACTACAACTCCCAGCATGTCCAGGCTTATGGGATATGAGAGGACATTACAAGGAGGAGATGGAAAAGGAGAGAACTACAACTCCCAGCATGTCCAGGCTTATGGGATATGAGAGGACATTACAAGGAGGAGATGGAAAAGGAGAGAACTACAACTCTCAGCATGTCCAGGCTTATGGGGTATGAGAGGACATTACAAGGAGGAGATGGAAAAGGAGAGAACTACAACACCCAGCATGTCCAGGCTTATGGGGTATGAGAGGACATTACAAGGAGGAGATGGAAAAGGAGAGAACTACAACTCCCAGCATGTCCAGGCTTATGGGGTATGAGAGGACATTACAAGGAGGAGATGGAAAAGGAGAGAACTACAACTCCCAGCATGTCCAGGCTTATGGGGTATGAGAGGACATTACAAGGAGGAGATGGAAAAGGAGAGAACTACAACTCCCAGCATGTCCAGGCTTATGGGGTATGAGAGGACATTACAAGGAGGAGATGGAAAAGGAGAGAACTACAACTCCCAGCATGTCCAGGCTTATGGGGTATGAGAGGACATTACAAGGAGGAGATGGAAAAGGAGAGAACTACAACACCCAGTATGTCCAGGCTTATGGGGTATGAGAGGACATTACAAGGAGGAGATGGAAAAGGAGAGAACTACAACTCTCAGCATGTCCAGGCTTATGGGATATGAGAGGACATTACAAGGAGGAGATGGAAAAGGAGAGAACTACAACTCCCAGCATGTCCAGGCTTATGGGGTATGAGAGGACATTACAAGGAGGAGATGGAAAAGGAGAGAACTACAACTCCCAGCATGTCCAGGCTTATGGGATATGAGAGGACATTACAAGGAGGAGATGGAAAAGGAGAGAACTACAACTCCCAGCATGTCCAGGCTTATGGGATATGAGAGGACATTACAAGGAGGAGATGGAAAAGGAGAGAACTACAACTCCCAGCATGTCCAGGCTTATGGGATATGAGAGGACATTACAAGGAGGAGATGGAAAAGGAGAGAACTACAACTCCCAGCATGTCCAGGCTTATGGGGTATGAGAGGACATTACAAGGAGGAGATGGAAAAGGAGAGAACTACAACTCCCAGCATGTCCAGGCTTATGGGATATGAGAGGACATTACAAGGAGGAGATGGAAAAGGAGAGAACTACAACTCCCAGCATGTCCAGGCTTATGGGATATGAGAGGACATTACAAGGAGGAGATGGAAAAGGAGAGAACTACAACTCCCAGCATGTCCAAGCCCCAGCTCTCACAGCTTCTAACCAGTAGATGATGACATCAGCACACCATGTGACACACCATGTGACTGGTGGACTTGCTGGCACTTGTAGTCCAAAGATAAGAACTCCAGGTGTTTGGGTTCAGGGACCTTCTGTTGTCTGTAGTTGCTGAGAGTTGTAGTTCCCCCCACTGGAAGGTTCTACACTCTGCTGGGGCTTGTAGTTCCACAATGTTTGGAGAAACCTGGGTCCTAGGTCTGAAGCTACAAGATGTCCGGGTCATGGAAGTTACTGGGATTCCTATATTTATTTTTAAAAATCAGTAATTGCTGGGACTTGTAGTACCTTGGCTGATGCATTGAGCTTTAGTTCCTCATAGAACTGAGGTCCAGGGTACTGCACATTGCTGGGACTTGTAGTTCCTCAGACATAGCCCAGTTATCCAGTGTTTGCCAACCTGTGGCTCCTATAGGACTGTGTTCATATTCGTCTTCTCTCGCAGGAGGCACCGGAGATCATGTGACCTCTTCTCCTCCCCATAAGACTATCACAGGAGGCACCGGAGATCATGTGACCTCTTCTCCTCAGCCATAAGACTATCACAGGAGGCACCGGAGATCATGTGACCTCTTCTCCTCAGCCATAAGACTATCACAGGATGCATCGGAGATCATGTGACCTCTTCTCCTCAGCCATAAGACTATCACAGGAGGCACCGGAGATCATGTGACCTCTTCTCCTCAGCCATAAGACTATCACAGGAGGCATCGGAGATCATGTGACCTCTTCTCCTCAGCCATAAGACTATCACAGGAGGCACCGGAGATCATGTGACCTCTTCTCCTCAGCCATAAGACTATCACAGGAGGCACCGGAGATCATGTGACCTCTTCTCCTCAGCCATAAGACTATCACAGGAGGCACCGGAGATCATGTGACCTCTTCTCCTCAGCCATAAGACTATCACAGGAGGCACCGGAGATCATGTGACCTCTTCTCCTCAGCCATAAGACTATCACAGGAGGCACCGGAGATCATGTGACCTCTTCTCCTCAGCCATAAGACTATCACAGGAGGCACCGGAGATCATGTGACCTCTTCTCCTCAGCCATAAGACTATCACAGGAGGCACCGGAGATCATGTGACCTCTTCTCCTCAGCCATAAGACTATGAGGGTGTTAGACCCTGACGTCAGCCCCGGAGCAGGTCAGCGGGGTTCCCCCATATCGGAGCCTGCAACATCCTGTCCTCATAGAACAAACAGAAGAGCAGAGGGAGATCTCCAAGATGGCCGTACAGACGAGGGCGCTCACGGGCCCAATGAGACAATCTCCTCCTCCAGTAACAGGAGCGCGGGGAGGTCTGTGTCCGGGATCAATCAGACAACATGTCCGTCCTGTACAACCTGAACCAAGCGGGGACACCATGAGGTAGAGCTACACCATAAGATCTGTCAGCAGAGCACAGGAAAGGTCCTCTGACCATACCGACATGTGATGGCACCATCAGAGTGGACTCTGACCATACCGACATGTGATGGCCCCATCAGAGTGGACTCTGACCATACCGACATGTGATGGCGCCATCAGAGTTGTCTCTGACCATACCGGCATGTGATGGCGCCATCAGAATGGACTCTGACCTCACCAGCACCGGCATGTGATGGCGTCATCAGAATGGACTCTGACCATACCAGCACCGGCATGTGATGGCGTCATCAGAATGGACTCTGACCATACCAGCACCGGCATGTGATGGCGTCATCAGAATGGAATCTGACCTCACCAGCACCGGCATGTGATGGCGCCATCAGAATAGACTCTGACCTCACCAGCACCGGCATGTGATGGCGTCATCAGAATGGACTCTGACCATACCAGCACCGGCATGTGATGGCGTCATCAGAATGGACTCTGACCATACCAGCACCGGCATGTGATGGCGCCATCAGAATGGACTCTGACCTCACCAGCACCGGCATGTGATGGCGTCATCAGAATGGACTCTGACCATACCAGCACCGGCATGTGATGGCGTCATCAGAATGGACTCTGACCATACCAGCACCGGCATGTGATGGCGCCATCAGAATGGACTCTGACCTCACCAGCACCGGCATGTGATGGCGTCATCAGAATGGACTCTGACCATACCAGCACCGGCATGTGATGGCGCCATCAGAATGGACTCTGACCATACCAACACCGGCAAGTGATGGCGCCATCAGAATGGACTCTGACCATACCAGCACCAGCAAGTGATGGCGCCATCAGAATGGACTCTGACCATACCAGCACCGGCATGTGATGGCGTCATCAGAATGGACTCTGACCATACCAGCACCGGCATGTGATGGCGTCATCAGAATGGACTCTGACCATACCAGCACCGGCATGTGATGGCGTCATCAGAATGGACTCTGACCTCACCAGCACCGGCATGTGATGGCGCCATCAGAATAGACTCTGACCTCACCAGCACCGGCATGTGATGGCGTCATCAGAATGGACTCTGACCATACCAGCACCGGCATGTGATGGCTTCATCAGAATGGACTCTGACCATACCAGCACCGGCATGTGATGGCGCCATCAGAATGGACTCTGACCATACCAACACCGGCAAGTGATGGCGCCATCAGAATGGACTCTGACCATACCAGCACCGGCATGTGATGGCGTCATCAGAATGGACTCTGACCTCACCAGCACCGGCATGTGATGGCGCCATCAGAATGGACTCTGACCATACCAACACCGGCAAGTGATGGCACCATCAGAATTGACTCTGACCATACCAGCACCAGCAAATGATGGCGCCATCAGAATGGACTCTGACCATACCAGCACCGGCATGTGATGGCGTCATCAGAATGGACTCTGACCATACCAGCACCGGCTGGTAGTATTATATCTTTATGTGTTACATACTCTGTAGTATTATATCTTTATGTATTACATACTCTGTAGTATTATATCTTTATGTATTACATACTCTGTAGTATTATATGTATTACATACTCTGTAGTATTATATCTTTATGTATTACATACTCTGTAGTAAGATCATGTGACCTCTTCTCCTCAGCCATAAGACTATCACAGGAGGCACCGGAGATCATGTGACCTCTTCTCCTCAGCCATAAGACTATCACAGGAGGCACCGGAGATCATGTGACCTCTTCTCCTCAGCCATAAGACTATGAGGGTGTTAGACCCTGACGTCAGCCCCGGAGCAGGTCAGCGGGGTTCCCCCATATCGGAGCCTGCAACATCCTGTCCTCATAGAACAAACAGAAGAGCAGAGGGAGATCTCCAAGATGGCCGTACAGACGAGGGCGCTCACGGGCCCAATGAGACAATCTCCTCCTCCAGTAACAGGAGCGCGGGGAGGTCTGTGTCCGGGATCAATCAGACAACATGTCCGTCCTGTACAACCTGAACCAAGCGGGGACACCATGAGGTAGAGCTACACCATAAGATCTGTCAGCAGAGCACAGGAAAGGTCCTCTGACCATACCGACATGTGATGGCACCATCAGAGTGGACTCTGACCATACCGACATGTGATGGCCCCATCAGAGTGGACTCTGACCATACCGACATGTGATGGCGCCATCAGAGTTGTCTCTGACCATACCGGCATGTGATGGCGCCATCAGAATGGACTCTGACCTCACCAGCACCGGCATGTGATGGCGTCATCAGAATGGACTCTGACCATACCAGCACCGGCATGTGATGGCGTCATCAGAATGGACTCTGACCATACCAGCACCGGCATGTGATGGCGTCATCAGAATGGACTCTGACCTCACCAGCACCGGCATGTGATGGCGCCATCAGAATAGACTCTGACCTCACCAGCACCGGCATGTGATGGCGTCATCAGAATGGACTCTGACCATACCAGCACCGGCATGTGATGGCGTCATCAGAATGGACTCTGACCATACCAGCACCGGCATGTGATGGCGCCATCAGAATGGACTCTGACCTCACCAGCACCGGCATGTGATGGCGTCATCAGAATGGACTCTGACCATACCAGCACCGGCATGTGATGGCGTCATCAGAATGGACTCTGACCATACCAGCACCGGCATGTGATGGCGCCATCAGAATGGACTCTGACCATACCAACACCGGCAAGTGATGGCGCAATCAGAATGGACTCTGACCATACCAGCACCAGCAAGTGATGGCGCCATCAGAATGGACTCTGACCATACCATCACCGGCATGTGATGGCGTCATCAGAATGGACTCTGACCATACCAGCACCGGCATGTGATGGCGTCATCAGAATGGACTCTGACCATACCAGCACCGGCATGTGATGGCGTCATCAGAATGGACTCTGACCTCACCAGCACCGGCATGTGATGGCGCCATCAGAATAGACTCTGACCTCACCAGCACCGGCATGTGATGGCGTCATCAGAATGGACTCTGACCATACCAGCACCGGCATGTGATGGCGTCATCAGAATGGACTCTGACCATACCAGCACCGGCATGTGATGGCGCCATCAGAATGGACTCTGACCATACCAACACCGGCAAGTGATGGCGCCATCAGAATTGACTCTGACCATACCAGCACCAGCAAATGATGGCGCCATCAGAATGGACTCTGACCATACCAGCACCGGCATGTGATGGCGTCATCAGAATGGACTCTGACCATACCAGCACCGGCTGGTAGTATTATATCTTTATGTGTTAGATACTCTGTAGTATTATATCTTTATGTATTACATACTCTGTAGTATTATATCTTTATGTATTACATACTCTGTAGTATTATATCTTTATGTATTACATACTCTGTAGTATTATATCTTTATGTATTACATGCACTGTAGTATTATATGTATTACATACTCTGTAGTATTATATCTTTATGTATTACATATTCTGTATTATTATATCTTTATGTATTAGATAGATACGCTGTAGTATTATATCTTTATGTATTAGATACTATGTAGTATTATATGTATTAGATACTCTGTAGTATTATATCTTTATGTATTAGATACGCTGTAGTATTATATCTTTATGTATTAGATACTCTGTAGTATTATATCTTTATGTATTACATACTCTGTAGTATTATATCTTTATGTATTAGATACGCTGTAGTATTATATCTTTATGTATTAGATACGCTGTAGTATTATATCTTTATGTATTAGATACTATGTAGTATTATATGTATTACATACTCTGTAGTATTATATCTTTATGTATTAGATACTCTGTAGTATTATATGTATTACATACTCTGTAGTATTATATCTTTATGTATTACATACTCTGTAGTATTATATCTTTATGTATTACATACTCTGTAGTATTAAATCTTTATGTATTACATACTCTGTAGTATTATATCTTTATGTATTACATACTCTGTAGTATTATATCTTTATGTATTAGATACTCTGTAGTATTATATCTTTATGTATTAGATACGCTGTAGTATTATATCTTTATGTATTACATACTCTGTAGTATTATATCTTTATGTATTACATACTCTGTAGTATTATATCTTTATGTATTACATACTCTGTAGTATTATATCTTTATGTATTAGATACTCTGTAGTATTATATCTTTATGTATTAGATACTCTGTAGTATTATATCTTTATGTATTACATACTCTGTAGTATTATATGTATTACATACTCTGTAGTATTATATGTATTACATACTCTGTAGTATTATATCTTTATGTATTAGATACTCTGTAGTATTATATGTATTACATACTCTGTAGTATTATATCTTTATGTATTAGATACTCTGTAGTATTATATGTATTACATACTCTGTATTATTATATCTTTATGTATTAGATACGCTGTAGTATTATATCTTTTTGTATTAGATACTCAGTAGTATTATATCTTTATGTATTAGATACTCTGTAGTATTATATCTTTATGTATTAGATACTCTGTAGTATTATATCTTTATGTATTAGATACTCTGTAGTATTATATCTTGATGTATTAGATACTCTGTAGTATTATATCTTTATGTATTAGATACTCTGTAGTATTATATCTTTATGTATTAGATTCTCTGTAGTATTATATCTTTATGTATTACATACTCTGTAGTATTATACCTTTATGTATTACATACTCTGTAGTATTATATCTTTATGTATTAGATACTCTGTAGTATTATATCTTTATGTATTAGATACGCTGTAGTATAATATCTTTATGTATTACATACTCTGTAGTATTATATCTTTATGTATTACATACTCTGTAGTATTATATCTTTATGTATTAGATACTCTGTAGTATTATATCTTTATGTATTAGATACTCTGTAGTATTATATCTTTATGTATTACATACTCTGTAGTATTATATGTATTACATACTCTGTAGTATTATATCTTTATGTATTAGATACTCTGTAGTATTATATGTATTACATACTCTGTAGTATTATATCTTTATGTATTAGATACTCTGTAGTATTATATGTATTACATACTCTGTATTATTATATCTTTATGTATTAGATACGCTGTAGTATTATATCTTTTTGTATTAGATACTCTGTAGTATTATATCTTTATGTATTAGATACTCTGTAGTATTATATCTTTATGTATTAGATACTCTGTAGTATTATATCTTTATGTATTAGATACTCTGTAGTATTATATCTTGATGTATTAGATACTCTGTAGTATTATATCTTGATGTATTAGATACTCTGTAGTATTATATCTTTATGTATTAGATACTCTGTAGTATTATATCTTTATGTATTACATACTCTGTAGTATTATACCTTTATGTATTACATACTCTGTAGTATTATATCTTTATGTATTAGATACTCTGTAGTATTATATCTTTATGTATTACATACTCTGTAGTATAATATCTTTATGTATTACATACTCTGTAGTATTATATCTTTATGTATTACATACTCTGTAGTATTTTATCTTTATGTATTACATACTCTGTAGTATTATATCTTTATGTATTAGATACTTTGTAGTATTATATCTTTAGGTATTACATACTCTGTAGTATTATATCTTTAGGTATTACATACTCTGTAGTATTATATCTTTATATAGTAGATACGCTGTAGTATTATATCTTTGTATTAGATACGCTGTAGTATTATATCTTTATGTATTAGATACTCTGTAGTATTATATGTATTACATACTCTGTAGTATTATATCTTTATGTATTACATACTCTGTAGTATTATATGTATTACATACTCTGTAGTATTATATCTTTATTTTTTAGATACTCTGTAGTATTATATCTTTATGTATTACATACTCTGTAGTATTATATCTTTATGTATTAGATACTCTGTAGTATTATATCTTTATGTATTAGATACTCTGTAGTATTATATGTATTACATACTCTGTAGTATTATATCTTTATGTATTACATACTCTGTAGTATTATATGTATTACATACTCTGTAGTATTATATCTTTATTTATTAGATACTCTGTAGTATTATATCTTTGTATTACATACTCTGTAGTATTATATCTTTATGTATTAGATACTCTGTAGTATTATATCTTTATGTATTAGATACTCTGTAGTATTATATCTTTATGTATTAGATACTCTGTAGTATTATATCTTTATGTATTACATACTCTGTAGTATTATATCTTTATGTATTACATACTCTGTAGTATTATATCTTTATGTATTACATACTCTGTAGTATTATATCTTTATGTATTAGATACTCTGTAGTATTATATCTTTATGTATTAGATACTCTGTAGTATTATATCTTTATGTATTACATACTCTGTAGTATTATATCTTTTTGTATTAGATACTCTGTAGTATTATATCTTTATGTATTAGATACTCTGTAATATTATATATTTATGTATTAGATACTCTGTAGTATTATATCTTTATGTATTACATACTCTAGTATTATATCTTTGTGTTAGATACTCTGTAGTATTATATCTTTATGTATTAGATACTCTGTAGTATTATATCTTTATGTATTACATACTCTGTAGTATTATATCTTTATGTATTAGATACTCTGTAGTATTATATCTTTTTGTATTACATACTCTGTAGTATTCTTTATGTATTACATACTCTGTAGTATTATATCTTTATGTATTAGATACTCTGTAGTATTATATCTTTATGTATTAGATACTCTGTAGTATTATATCTTTATGTCTTACATACTCTGTAGTATTATATATTTATGTATTAGATACTCTGTAGTATTATATGTATTACATACTCTGTAATATTATATCTTTATGTATTAGATACTCTGTAGTATTATATGTATTACATACTCTGTAGTATTATATCTTTATGTATTACATACTCTGTAGTATAATATTTTTATGTATTACATACTCTGTAGTATTATATCTTTATGTATTAGATACTCTGTAGTATTATATCTTTATGTATTACATACTCTGTAGTATTATATCTTTATGTATTAGATACTCTGTAGTATTATATCTTTATGTATTAGATACTCTGTAGTATTATATCTTTATGTATTAGATACTCTGTAGTATTATATCTTTATGTATTACATACTCTGTAGTATTATATCTTTATGTGTTAGATACTCTGTAGTATTATATCTTTATGTATTACATACTCTGTAGTATTATATCTTTATGTATTACATACTCTGTAGTATTATATCTTTATGTATTACATACTCTGTAGTATTATATCTTTATGTATTACATACTCTGTAGTATTATATCTTTATGTATTACATGCTCTGTAGTATTATATGTATTACATACTCTGTAGTATTATATCTTTATGTATTACATATTCTGTAGTATTATATCTTTATGTATTAGATAGATACGCTGTAGTATTATATCTTTATGTATTAGATACTATGTAGTATTATATCTTTATGTATTACATACTCTGTAGTATTATATCTTTATGTATTAGATACTCTGTAGTATTATATGTATTACATACTCTGTAGTATTATATCTTTATGTATTAGATACTCTGTAGTATTATATGTATTACATACTCTGTATTATTATATCTTTATGTATTAGATACGCTGTAGTATTATATCTTTATGTATTACATACTCTGTAGTATTATATCTTTATGTATTAGATACTCTGTAGTATTATATGTATTACATACTCTGTATTATTATATCTTTATGTATTAGATACGCTGTAGTATTATATCTTTATGTATTAGATACTCTGTAGTATTATATCTTGATGTATTAGATACTCTGTAGTATTATATCTTTATGTATTAGATACTCTGTAGTATTATATCTTTATGTATTAGATACTCTGTAGTATTATATCTTTATGTATTACATACTCTGTAGTATTATACCTTTATGTATTACATACTCTGTAGTATTATATCTTTATGTATTAGATACTCTGTAGTATTATATCTTTATGTATTACATACTCTGTAGTATAATATCTTTATGTATTACATACTCTGTAGTATTATATCTTATGTATTAGATACTCTGTAGTATTATATCTTTAGGTATTACATACTCTGTAGTATTATATCTTTATGTATTAGATACTCTGTAGTATTATATCTTTATATATTAGATACGCTGTAGTATTATATCTTTGTATTAGATACGCTGTAGTATTATATCTTTATGTATTAGATACTCTGTAGTATTATATGTATTACATACTCTGTAGTATTATATCTTTATGTATTACATACTCTGTAGTATTATATGTATTACATACTCTGTAGTATTATATCTATTTATTAGATACTCTGTAGTATTATATCTTTATGTATTACATACTCTGTAGTATTATATCTTTATGTATTACATACTCTGTAGTATTATATCTTTATGTATTAGATACTCTGTAGTATTATATGTATTACATACTCTGTAGTATTATATCTTTATGTATTAGATACTCTGTAGTATTATATGTATTACATACTCTGTATTATTATATCTTTATGTATTAGATACTCTGTAGTATTATATCTTTATGTATTACATACTCTGTAGTATTAAATCTTTATGTATTACATACTCTGTAGTATTATATCTTTATGTATTACATACTCTGTAGTATTATATCTTTATGTATTACATACTCTGTAGTATTATATCTTTATGTATTAGATACTCTGTAGTATTATATCTTTATGTATTAGATACGCTGTAGTATTATATGTATTACATACTCTGTAGTATTATATCTTTATGTATTAGATACTCTGTAGTATTATATGTATTACATACTCTGTAGTATTATATCTTTATGTATTACATACTCTGTAGTATTATATCTTTATGTATTACATACTCTGTAGTATTAAATCTTTATGTATTACATACTCTGTAGTATTATATCTTTATGTATTACATACTCTGTAGTATTATATCTTTATGTATTAGATACTCTGTAGTATTATATCTTTATGTATTAGATACGCTGTAGTATTATATCTTTATGTATTACATACTCTGTAGTATTATATCTTTATGTATTACATACTCTGTAGTATTATATCTTTATGTATTACATACTCTGTAGTATTATATCTTTATGTATTAGATACTCTGTAGTATTATATCTTTATGTATTAGATACTCTGTAGTATTATATCTTTATGTATTACATACTCTGTAGTATTATATCTTTATGTATTACATACTCTGTAGTATTATATCTTTATGTATTACATACTCTGTAGTATTATATCTTTATGTATTACATACTCTGTAGTATTATATCTTTATGTATTAGATACTCTGTAGTATTATATCTTTATGTATTAGATACTCTGTAGTATTATATCTTTTTGTATTAGATACTCTGTAGTATTATATCTTTATGTATTAGATACTCTGTAATATTATATCTTTATGTATTAGATACTCTGTAGTATTATATCTTTATGTATTACATACTCTAGTATTATATCTTTGTGTTAGATACTCTGTAGTATTATATCTTTATGTATTAGATACTCTGTAGTATTATATCTTTATGTATTACATACTCTGTAGTATTATATCTTTATGTATTAGATACTCTGTAGTATTATATCTTTTTGTATTACATACTCTGTAGTATTCTTTATGTATTACATACTCTGTAGTATTATATCTTTATGTATTAGATACTCTGTAGTATTATATCTTTATGTATTAGATACTCTGTAGTATTATATCTTTATGTATTAGATACTCTGTAGTATTATATCTTTATGTATTACATACTCTGTAGTATTATATCTTTATGTATTACATACTCTGTAGTATTATATCTTTATGTATTACATACTCTGTAGTATTATATCTTTATGTATTAGATACTCTGTAGTATTATATCTTTATGTATTAGATACTCTGTAGTATTATATCTTTTTGTATTAGATACTCTGTAGTATTATATCTTTATGTATTAGATACTCTGTAATATTATATCTTTATGTATTAGATACTCTGTAGTATTATATCTTTATGTATTACATACTCTAGTATTATATCTTTGTGTTAGATACTCTGTAGTATTATATCTTTATTTATTAGATACTCTGTAGTATTATATCTTTATGTATTACATACTCTGTAGTATTATATCTTTATGTATTAGATACTCTGTAGTATTATATCTTTATGTATTAGATACTCTGTAGTATTATATCTTTATGTATTAGATACTCTGTAGTATTATATCTTTATGTATTACATACTCTGTAGTATTATATCTTTATGTATTACATACTCTGTAGTATTATATCTTTATGTATTACATACTCTGTAGTATTATATCTTTATGTATTAGATACTCTGTAGTATTATATCTTTATGTATTAGATACTCTGTAGTATTATATCTTTTTGTATTAGATACTCTGTAGTATTATATCTTTATGTATTAGATACTCTGTAATATTATATCTTTATGTATTAGATACTCTGTAGTATTATATCTTTATGTATTACATACTCTAGTATTATATCTTTGTGTTAGATACTCTGTAGTATTATATCTTTATGTATTAGATACTCTGTAGTATTATATCTTTATGTATTACATACTCTGTAGTATTATATCTTTATGTATTAGATACTCTGTAGTATTATATCTTTTTGTATTACATACTCTGTAGTATTCTTTATGTATTACATACTCTGTAGTATTATATCTTTATGTATTAGATACTCTGTAGTATTATATCTTTATGTATTAGATACTCTGTAGTATTATATATTTATGTATTAGATACTCTGTAGTATTATATGTATTACATACTCTGTAATATTATATCTTTATGTATTAGATACTCTGTAGTATTATATGTATTACATACTCTGTAGTATTATATCTGTATGTATTACATACTCTGTAGTATAATATTTTTATGTATTACATACTCTGTAGTATTATATCTTTATGTATTAGATACTCTGTAGTATTATATCTTTATGTATTACATACTCTGTAGTATTATATCTTTATGTATTAGATACTCTGTAGTATTATATCTTTATGTATTAGATACTCTGTAGTATTATATCTTTATGTATTAGATACTCTGTAGTATTATATCTTTATGTATTACATACTCTGTAGTATTATATCTTTATGTGTTAGATACTCTGTAGTATTATATCTTTATGTATTACATACTCTGTAGTATTATATCTTTATGTATTACATACTCTGTAGTATTATATCTTTATGTATTACATACTCTGTAGTATTATATCTTTATGTATTACATACTCTGTAGTATTATATCTTTATGTATTACATGCTCTGTAGTATTATATGTATTACATACTCTGTAGTATTATATCTTTATGTATTACATATTCTGTAGTATTATATCTTTATGTATTAGATAGATACGCTGTAGTATTATATCTTTATGTATTAGATACTATGTAGTATTATATGTATTACATACTCTGTAGTATTATATCTTTATGTATTAGATACGCTGTAGTATTATATCTTTATGTATTACATACTCTGTAGTATTATATCTTTATGTATTACATACTCTGTAGTATTATATCTTTATGTATTAGATACTCTGTAGTATTATATGTATTACATACTCTGTAGTATTATATCTTTATGTATTAGATACTCTGTAGTATTATATGTATTACATACTCTGTATTATTATATCTTTATGTATTAGATACGCTGTAGTATTATATCTTTATGTATTACATACTCTGTAGTATTATATCTTTATGTATTAGATACTCTGTAGTATTATATGTATTACATACTCTGTATTATTATATCTTTATGTATTAGATACGCTGTAGTATTATATCTTTATGTATTAGATACTCTGTAGTATTATATCTTGATGTATTAGATACTCTGTAGTATTATATCTTTATGTATTAGATACTCTGTAGTATTATATCTTTATGTATTAGATACTCTGTAGTATTATATCTTTATGTATTACATACTCTGTAGTATTATACCTTTATGTATTACATACTCTGTAGTATTATATCTTTATGTATTAGATACTCTGTAGTATTATATCTTTATGTATTACATACTCTGTAGTATAATATCTTTATGTATTACATACTCTGTAGTATTATATCTTATGTATTAGATACTCTGTAGTATTATATCTTTAGGTATTACATACTCTGTAGTATTATATCTTTATGTATTAGATACTCTGTAGTATTATATCTTTATATATTAGATACGCTGTAGTATTATATCTTTGTATTAGATACGCTGTAGTATTATATCTTTATGTATTAGATACTCTGTAGTATTATATGTATTACATACTCTGTAGTATTATATCTTTATGTATTACATACTCTGTAGTATTATATGTATTACATACTCTGTAGTATTATATCTATTTATTAGATACTCTGTAGTATTATATCTTTATGTATTACATACTCTGTAGTATTATATCTTTATGTATTACATACTCTGTAGTATTATATCTTTATGTATTACATACTCTGTAGTATTATATCTTTATGTATTAGATACTCTGTAGTATTATATGTATTACATACTCTGTAGTATTATATCTTTATGTATTAGATACTCTGTAGTATTATATGTATTACATACTCTGTATTATTATATCTTTATGTATTAGATATGCTGTAGTATTATATCTTTATGTATTAGATACTCTGTAGTATTATATCTTGATGTATTAGATACTCTGTAGTATTATATCTTTATGTATTAGATACTCTGTAGTATTATATCTTTATGTATTACATACTCTGTAGTATTATACCTTTATGTATTACATACTCTGTAGTATTATATCTTTATGTATTAGATACTCTGTAGTATTATATCTTTATGTATTACATACTCTGTAGTATAATATCTTTATGTATTACATACTCTGTAGTATTATATCTTATGTATTAGATACTCTGTAGTATTATATCTTTAGGTATTACATACTCTGTAGTATTATATCTTTATGTATTAGATACTCTGTAGTATTATATCTTTATATATTAGATACGCTGTAGTATTATATCTTTGTATTAGATACGCTGTAGTATTATATCTTTATGTATTAGATACTCTGTAGTATTATATGTATTACATACTCTGTAGTATTATATCTTTATGTATTACATACTCTGTAGTATTATATCTTTATGTATTATATACTCTGTAGTATTATATATTTATGTCTTACATACTCTGTTGTATTATATCTTTATGTATTACATACTCTGTAGTATTATATCTTTATGTATTAGATACGCTGTAGTATTATATCTTTATGTATTACATACTCTGTAGTATTATATCTTTATGTATTACATACTCTGTAGTATTATATCTTTATGTATTAGATACTCTGTAGTATTATATGTATTACATACTCTGTAGTATTATATCTTTATGTATTAGATACTCTGTAGTATTATATGTATTACATACTCTGTATTATTATATCTTTATGTATTAGATACGCTGTAGTATTATATCTTTATGTATTACATACTCTGTAGTATTATATCTTTATGTATTAGATACTCTGTAGTATTATATGTATTACATACTCTGTATTATTATATCTTTAATTATTAGATACGCTGTAGTATTATATCTTTATGTATTAGATACGCTGTAGTATTATATCTTTATGTATTAGATACTCTGTAGTATTATATCTTTATGTATTAGATACTCTGTAGTATATCTTGATGTATAAGATACTCTGTAGTATTATATCTTTATGTATTAGATACTCTGTAGTATTATATCTTTATGTATTACATACTCTGTAGTATTATACCTTTATGTATTACATACTCTGTAGTATTATATCTTTATGTATTAGATACTCTGTAGTATTATATCTTTATGTATTACATACTCTGTAGTATAATATCTTTATGTATTACATACTCTGTAGTATTATATCTTTATGTATTACATACTCTGTAGTATTATATCTTTATGTATTACATACTCTGTAGTATTATATCTTTATGTATTAGATACTCTGTAGTATTATATCTTTAGGTATTACATACTCTGTAGTATTATATCTTTATGTATTAGATACGCTGTAGTATTATATCTTTGTATTAGATACGCTGTAGTATTATATCTTTATGTATTAGATACTCTGTAGTATTATATGTATTACATACTCTGTAGTATTATATCTTTATGTATTACATACTCTGTAGTATTATATCTTTATTTATTAGATACTCTGTAGTATTATATCTTTATGTATTACATACTCTGTAGTATTATATCTTTATGTATTATATACTCTGTAGTATTATATATTTATGTGTTACATACTCTGTTGTATTATATCTTTATGTATTACATACTCTGTAGTATTATATCTTTATGTATTATATACTCTGTAGTATTATATATTTATGTCTTACATACTCTGTAGTATTATATCTTTATGTATTAGATACTCTGTAGTATTATATGTATTACATACTCTGTAGTATTATATCTTTATGTATTACATACTCTGTAGTATTATATGTATTTCATACTCTGTAGTATTATATCTTTATTTATTAGATACTCTGTAGTATTATATCTTTATGTATTAGATACTCTGTAGTATTATATCTTTATGTATTACATACTCTGTAGTATTATATCTTTATGTATTAGATAGATACTCTGTATTATTATATCTTTATGTATTAGATACGCTGTAGTATTATATCTTTATGTATTAGATACTCTGTAGTATTATATCTTTATGTATTAGATACTCTGTAGTATATCTTTTTGTATTAGATACTCTGTAGTATTATATCTTTATGTATTAGATACTCTGTAGTATTATATGTATTACATACTCTGTATTATTATATCTTTATGTATTAGATACTCTGTAGTATTATATCTTGATGCATTAGATACTCTGTAGTATTATATCTTTATGTATTAGATACTCTGTAGTATTATATCTTTATGTATTAGATACTCTGTAGTATTATATCTTTATGTATTACATACTCTGTAGTATTATACCTTTATGTATTACATACTCTGTAGTATTATATCTTTATGTATTAGATACTCTGTAGTATTATATCTTTATGTATTACATACTCTGTAGTATTATATGTATTACATACTCTGTAGTATTATATCTTTATGTATTACATACTCTGTAGTATTATATGTATTACATACTCTGTAGTATTATATCTTTATTTATTAGATACTCTGTAGTATTATATCTTTATGTATTAGATACTCTGTAGTATTATATCTTTATGTATTACATACTCTGTAGTATTATATCTTTATGTATTAGATACTCTGTAGTATTATATCTTTATGTATTAGATACTCTGTAGTATTATATCTTTATGTATTACATACTCTGTAGTATTATATCTTTATGTATTAGATAGATACGCTGTATTATATCTTTATGTATTAGATACTCTGTAGTATTATATGTATTACATACTCTGTAGTATTATATCTTTATGTATTACATACTCTGTAGTATTATATCTTTATGTATTATATACTCTGTAGTATTATATATTTATGTCTTACATACTCTGTAGTATTATATCTTTATGTATTAGATACTCTGTAGTATTATATGTATTACATACTCTGTAGTATTATATCTTTATTTATTAGATACTCTGTAGTATTATATCTTTATGTATTAGATACTCTGTAGTATTATATGTATTACATACTCTGTAGTATTATATCTTTATTTATTAGATACTCTGTAGTATTATATCTTTATGTATTAGATACTCTGTAGTATTATATCTTTATGTATTACATACTCTGTAGTATTATATCTTTATGTATTAGATACTCTGTAGTATTATATCTTTATGTATTAGATACTCTGTAGTATTATATGTATTACATACTCTGTAGTATTATATCTTTATGTATTACATACTCTGTAGTATTATATGTATTACATACTATGTAGTATTATATCTTTATTTATTAGATACTCTGTAATATTATATCTTTATGTATTAGATACTCTGTAGTATTATATCTTTATGTATTACATACTCTGTAGTATTATATGTATTACATACTCTGTAGTATTATATCTATTTATTAGATACTCTGTAGTATTATATCTTTATGTATTACATACTCTGTAGTATTATATCTTTATGTATTAGATACTCTGTAGTATTATATCTTTATGTATTAGATACTCTGTAGTATTATATGTATTACATACTCTGTAGTATTATATCTTTATGTATTACATACTCTGTAGTATTATATGTATTACATACTCTGTAGTATTATATCTTTATTTATTAGATACTCTGTAGTATTATATCTTTATGTATTAGATACTCTGTAGTATTATATCTTTATGTATTACATACTCTGTAGTATTATATCTTTATGTATTAGATACTCTGTAGTATTATATCTTTATGTATTAGATACTCTGTAGTATTATATCTTTATGTATTACATACTCTGTAGTATTATATCTTTATGTATTAGATAGATACGCTGTAGTATTATATCTTTATGTATTAGATACTCTGTAGTATTATATGTATTACATACTCTGTAGTATTATATCTTTATGTATTACATACTCTGTAGTATTATATCTTTATGTATTAGATAGATACTCTGTATTATTATATCTTTATGTATTAGATACGCTGTAGTATTATATCTTTATGTATTAGATACTCTGTAGTATTATATCTTTATGTATTAGATACTCTGTAGTATATCTTTTTGTATTAGATACTCTGTAGTATTATATCTTTATGTATTAGATACTCTGTAGTATTATATGTATTACATACTCTGTATTATTATATCTTTATGTATTAGATACTCTGTAGTATTATATCTTGATGCATTAGATACTCTGTAGTATTATATCTTTATGTATTAGATACTCTGTAGTATTATATCTTTATGTATTAGATACTCTGTAGTATTATATCTTTATGTATTACATACTCTGTAGTATTATACCTTTATGTATTACATACTCTGTAGTATTATATCTTTATGTATTAGATACTCTGTAGTATTATATCTTTATGTATTACATACTCTGTAGTATAATATCTTTATGTATTACATACTCTGTAGTATTATATCTTTATGTATTACATACTCTGCAGTATTATATCTTTATGTATTAGATACTCTGTAGTATTATATCTTTAGGTATTACATACTCTGTAGTATTATATCTTTATGTATTAGATACTCTGTAGTATTATATCTTTATGTATTACATACTCTGTAGTATTATATCTTTATGTATTACATGCTCTGTAGTATTATATGTATTACATACTCTGTAGTATTATATCTTTATGTATTACATACTCTGTAGTATTATATCTTTATGTATTAGATAGATACGCTGTAGTATTATATCTTTATGTATTAGATACTCTGTAGTATTATATGTATTACATACTCTGTAGTATTATATCTTTATGTATTACATACTCTGTAGTATTATATCTTTATGTATTACATACTCTGTAGTATTATATCTTTATGTATTACATACTCTGTAGTATTAAATCTTTATGTATTACATACTCTGTAGTATTATATCTTTATGTATTACATACTCTGTAGTATTATATCTTTATGTATTAGATACTCTGTAGTATTATATCTTTATGTATTAGATACGCTGTAGTATTATATCTTTATGTATTACATACTCTGTAGTATTATATCTTTATGTATTAGATACTCTGTAGTATTATATGTATTACATACTCTGTAGTATTATATCTTTATGTATTAGATACTCTGTAGTATTATATGTATTACATACTCTGTATTATTATATCTTTATGTATTAGATACGCTGTAGTATTATATCTTTATGTATTACATACTCTGTAGTATTATATCTTTATGTATTAGATACTCTGTAGTATTATATGTATTACATACTCTGTATTATTATATCTTTATGTATTAGATACGCTGTAGTATTATATCTTTATGTATTAGATACGCTGTAGTATTATATCTTTATGTATTAGATACTCTGTAGTATTATATCTTTATGTATTAGATACTCTGTAGTATATCTTGATGTATTAGATACTCTGTAGTATTATATCTTTATGTATTAGATACTCTGTAGTATTATATCTTTATGTATTACATACTCTGTAGTATTATACCTTTATGTATTACATACTCTGTAGTATTATATCTTTATGTATTAGATACTCTGTAGTATTATATCTTTATGTATTACATACTCTGTAGTATAATATCTTTATGTATTACATACTCTGTAGTATTATATCTTTATGTATTACATACTCTGTAGTATTATATCTTTATGTATTAGATACTCTGTAGTATTATATCTTTAGGTATTACATACTCTGTAGTATTATATCTTTATGTATTAGATACGCTGTAGTATTATATCTTTGTATTAGATACGCTGTAGTATTATATCTTTATGTATTAGATACTCTGTAGTATTATATGTATTACATACTCTGTAGTATTATATCTTTATGTATTACATACTCTGTAGTATTATATCTTTATGTATTACATACTCTGTAGTATTATATCTTTATGTATTACATACTCTGTAGTATTATATCTTTATGTATTACATACTCTGTAGTATTAAATCTTTATGTATTACATACTCTGTAGTATTATATCTTTATGTATTACATACTCTGTAGTATTATATCTTTATGTATTAGATACTCTGTAGTATTATATCTTTATGTATTAGATACGCTGTAGTATTATATCTTTATGTATTACATACTCTGTAGTATTATATCTTTATGTATTAGATACTCTGTAGTATTATATGTATTACATACTCTGTAGTATTATATCTTTATGTATTAGATACTCTGTAGTATTATATGTATTACATACTCTGTATTATTATATCTTTATGTATTAGATACGCTGTAGTATTATATCTTTATGTATTACATACTCTGTAGTATTATATCTTTATGTATTAGATACTCTGTAGTATTATATGTATTACATACTCTGTATTATTATATCTTTATGTATTAGATACGCTGTAGTATTATATCTTTATGTATTAGATACGCTGTAGTATTATATCTTTATGTATTAGATACTCTGTAGTATTATATCTTTATGTATTAGATACTCTGTAGTATATCTTGATGTATTAGATACTCTGTAGTATTATATCTTTATGTATTAGATACTCTGTAGTATTATATCTTTATGTATTACATACTCTGTAGTATTATATCTTTATGTATTAGATACTCTGTAGTATTATATCTTTATGTATTACATACTCTGTAGTATAATATCTTTATGTATTACATACTCTGTAGTATTATATCTTATGTATTAGATACTCTGTAGTATTATATCTTTAGGTATTACATACTCTGTAGTATTATATCTTTATGTATTAGATACTCTGTAGTATTATATCTTTATATATTAGATACGCTGTAGTATTATATCTTTGTATTAGATACGCTGTAGTATTATATCTTTATGTATTAGATACTCTGTAGTATTATATGTATTACATACTCTGTAGTATTATATCTTTATGTATTACATACTCTGTAGTATTATATGTATTACATACTCTGTAGTATTATATCTATTTATTAGATACTCTGTAGTATTATATCTTTATGTATTACATACTCTGTAGTATTATATCTTTATGTATTACATACTCTGTAGTATTATATCTTTATGTATTACATACTCTGTAGTATTATATCTTTATGTATTAGATACTCTGTAGTATTATATGTATTACATACTCTGTAGTATTATATCTTTATGTATTAGATACTCTGTAGTATTATATGTATTACATACTCTGTATTATTATATCTTTATGTATTAGATATGCTGTAGTATTATATCTTTATGTATTAGATACTCTGTAGTATTATATCTTGATGTATTAGATACTCTGTAGTATTATATCTTTATGTATTAGATACTCTGTAGTATTATATCTTTATGTATTACATACTCTGTAGTATTATACCTTTATGTATTACATACTCTGTAGTATTATATCTTTATGTATTAGATACTCTGTAGTATTATATCTTTATGTATTACATACTCTGTAGTATAATATCTTTATGTATTACATACTCTGTAGTATTATATCTTATGTATTAGATACTCTGTAGTATTATATCTTTAGGTATTACATACTCTGTAGTATTATATCTTTATGTATTAGATACTCTGTAGTATTATATCTTTATATATTAGATACGCTGTAGTATTATATCTTTGTATTAGATACGCTGTAGTATTATATCTTTATGTATTAGATACTCTGTAGTATTATATGTATTACATACTCTGTAGTATTATATCTTTATGTATTACATACTCTGTAGTATTATATCTTTATGTATTATATACTCTGTAGTATTATATATTTATGTCTTACATACTCTGTTGTATTATATCTTTATGTATTACATACTCTGTAGTATTATATCTTTATGTATTAGATACGCTGTAGTATTATATCTTTATGTATTACATACTCTGTAGTATTATATCTTTATGTATTACATACTCTGTAGTATTATATCTTTATGTATTAGATACTCTGTAGTATTATATGTATTACATACTCTGTAGTATTATATCTTTATGTATTAGATACTCTGTAGTATTATATGTATTACATACTCTGTATTATTATATCTTTATGTATTAGATACGCTGTAGTATTATATCTTTATGTATTACATACTCTGTAGTATTATATCTTTATGTATTAGATACTCTGTAGTATTATATGTATTACATACTCTGTATTATTATATCTTTAATTATTAGATACGCTGTAGTATTATATCTTTATGTATTAGATACGCTGTAGTATTATATCTTTATGTATTAGATACTCTGTAGTATTATATCTTTATGTATTAGATACTCTGTAGTATATCTTGATGTATTAGATACTCTGTAGTATTATATCTTTATGTATTAGATACTCTGTAGTATTATATCTTTATGTATTACATACTCTGTAGTATTATACCTTTATGTATTACATACTCTGTAGTATTATATCTTTATGTATTAGATACTCTGTAGTATTATATCTTTATGTATTACATACTCTGTAGTATAATATCTTTATGTATTACATACTCTGTAGTATTATATCTTTATGTATTACATACTCTGTAGTATTATATCTTTATGTATTACATACTCTGTAGTATTATATCTTTATGTATTAGATACTCTGTAGTATTATATCTTTAGGTATTACATACTCTGTAGTATTATATCTTTATGTATTAGATACGCTGTAGTATTATATCTTTGTATTAGATACGCTGTAGTATTATATCTTTATGTATTAGATACTCTGTAGTATTATATGTATTACATACTCTGTAGTATTATATCTTTATGTATTACATACTCTGTAGTATTATATCTTTATTTATTAGATACTCTGTAGTATTATATCTTTATGTATTACATACTCTGTAGTATTATATCTTTATGTATTATATACTCTGTAGTATTATATATTTATGTGTTACATACTCTGTTGTATTATATCTTTATGTATTACATACTCTGTAGTATTATATCTTTATGTATTATATACTCTGTAGTATTATATATTTATGTCTTACATACTCTGTAGTATTATATCTTTATGTATTAGATACTCTGTAGTATTATATGTATTACATACTCTGTAGTATTATATCTTTATGTATTACATACTCTGTAGTATTATATGTATTTCATACTCTGTAGTATTATATCTTTATTTATTAGATACTCTGTAGTATTATATCTTTATGTATTAGATACTCTGTAGTATTATATCTTTATGTATTACATACTCTGTAGTATTATATCTTTATGTATTAGATAGATACTCTGTATTATTATATCTTTATGTATTAGATACGCTGTAGTATTATATCTTTATGTATTAGATACTCTGTAGTATTATATCTTTATGTATTAGATACTCTGTAGTATATCTTTTTGTATTAGATACTCTGTAGTATTATATCTTTATGTATTAGATACTCTGTAGTATTATATGTATTACATACTCTGTATTATTATATCTTTATGTATTAGATACTCTGTAGTATTATATCTTGATGCATTAGATACTCTGTAGTATTATATCTTTATGTATTAGATACTCTGTAGTATTATATCTTTATGTATTAGATACTCTGTAGTATTATATCTTTATGTATTACATACTCTGTAGTATTATACCTTTATGTATTACATACTCTGTAGTATTATATCTTTATGTATTAGATACTCTGTAGTATTATATCTTTATGTATTACATACTCTGTAGTATTATATGTATTACATACTCTGTAGTATTATATCTTTATGTATTACATACTCTGTAGTATTATATGTATTACATACTCTGTAGTATTATATCTTTATTTATTAGATACTCTGTAGTATTATATCTTTATGTATTAGATACTCTGTAGTATTATATCTTTATGTATTACATACTCTGTAGTATTATATCTTTATGTATTAGATACTCTGTAGTATTATATCTTTATGTATTAGATACTCTGTAGTATTATATCTTTATGTATTACATACTCTGTAGTATTATATCTTTATGTATTAGATAGATACGCTGTATTATATCTTTATGTATTAGATACTCTGTAGTATTATATGTATTACATACTCTGTAGTATTATATCTTTATGTATTACATACTCTGTAGTATTATATCTTTATGTATTATATACTCTGTAGTATTATATATTTATGTCTTACATACTCTGTAGTATTATATCTTTATGTATTAGATACTCTGTAGTATTATATGTATTACATACTCTGTAGTATTATATCTTTATTTATTAGATACTCTGTAGTATTATATCTTTATGTATTAGATACTCTGTAGTATTATATGTATTACATACTCTGTAGTATTATATCTTTATTTATTAGATACTCTGTAGTATTATATCTTTATGTATTAGATACTCTGTAGTATTATATCTTTATGTATTACATACTCTGTAGTATTATATCTTTATGTATTAGATACTCTGTAGTATTATATCTTTATGTATTAGATACTCTGTAGTATTATATGTATTACATACTCTGTAGTATTATATCTTTATGTATTACATACTCTGTAGTATTATATGTATTACATACTATGTAGTATTATATCTTTATTTATTAGATACTCTGTAATATTATATCTTTATGTATTAGATACTCTGTAGTATTATATCTTTATGTATTACATACTCTGTAGTATTATATGTATTACATACTCTGTAGTATTATATCTATTTATTAGATACTCTGTAGTATTATATCTTTATGTATTACATACTCTGTAGTATTATATCTTTATGTATTAGATACTCTGTAGTATTATATCTTTATGTATTAGATACTCTGTAGTATTATATGTATTACATACTCTGTAGTATTATATCTTTATGTATTACATACTCTGTAGTATTATATGTATTACATACTCTGTAGTATTATATCTTTATTTATTAGATACTCTGTAGTATTATATCTTTATGTATTAGATACTCTGTAGTATTATATCTTTATGTATTACATACTCTGTAGTATTATATCTTTATGTATTAGATACTCTGTAGTATTATATCTTTATGTATTAGATACTCTGTAGTATTATATCTTTATGTATTACATACTCTGTAGTATTATATCTTTATGTATTAGATAGATACGCTGTAGTATTATATCTTTATGTATTAGATACTCTGTAGTATTATATGTATTACATACTCTGTAGTATTATATCTTTATGTATTACATACTCTGTAGTATTATATCTTTATGTATTAGATAGATACTCTGTATTATTATATCTTTATGTATTAGATACGCTGTAGTATTATATCTTTATGTATTAGATACTCTGTAGTATTATATCTTTATGTATTAGATACTCTGTAGTATATCTTTTTGTATTAGATACTCTGTAGTATTATATCTTTATGTATTAGATACTCTGTAGTATTATATGTATTACATACTCTGTATTATTATATCTTTATGTATTAGATACTCTGTAGTATTATATCTTGATGCATTAGATACTCTGTAGTATTATATCTTTATGTATTAGATACTCTGTAGTATTATATCTTTATGTATTAGATACTCTGTAGTATTATATCTTTATGTATTACATACTCTGTAGTATTATACCTTTATGTATTACATACTCTGTAGTATTATATCTTTATGTATTAGATACTCTGTAGTATTATATCTTTATGTATTACATACTCTGTAGTATAATATCTTTATGTATTACATACTCTGTAGTATTATATCTTTATGTATTACATACTCTGCAGTATTATATCTTTATGTATTAGATACTCTGTAGTATTATATCTTTAGGTATTACATACTCTGTAGTATTATATCTTTATGTATTAGATACTCTGTAGTATTATATCTTTATGTATTACATACTCTGTAGTATTATATCTTTATGTATTACATGCTCTGTAGTATTATATGTATTACATACTCTGTAGTATTATATCTTTATGTATTACATACTCTGTAGTATTATATCTTTATGTATTAGATAGATACGCTGTAGTATTATATCTTTATGTATTAGATACTCTGTAGTATTATATGTATTACATACTCTGTAGTATTATATCTTTATGTATTACATACTCTGTAGTATTATATCTTTATGTATTACATACTCTGTAGTATTATATCTTTATGTATTACATACTCTGTAGTATTAAATCTTTATGTATTACATACTCTGTAGTATTATATCTTTATGTATTACATACTCTGTAGTATTATATCTTTATGTATTAGATACTCTGTAGTATTATATCTTTATGTATTAGATACGCTGTAGTATTATATCTTTATGTATTACATACTCTGTAGTATTATATCTTTATGTATTAGATACTCTGTAGTATTATATGTATTACATACTCTGTAGTATTATATCTTTATGTATTAGATACTCTGTAGTATTATATGTATTACATACTCTGTATTATTATATCTTTATGTATTAGATACGCTGTAGTATTATATCTTTATGTATTACATACTCTGTAGTATTATATCTTTATGTATTAGATACTCTGTAGTATTATATGTATTACATACTCTGTATTATTATATCTTTATGTATTAGATACGCTGTAGTATTATATCTTTATGTATTAGATACGCTGTAGTATTATATCTTTATGTATTAGATACTCTGTAGTATTATATCTTTATGTATTAGATACTCTGTAGTATATCTTGATGTATTAGATACTCTGTAGTATTATATCTTTATGTATTAGATACTCTGTAGTATTATATCTTTATGTATTACATACTCTGTAGTATTATACCTTTATGTATTACATACTCTGTAGTATTATATCTTTATGTATTAGATACTCTGTAGTATTATATCTTTATGTATTACATACTCTGTAGTATAATATCTTTATGTATTACATACTCTGTAGTATTATATCTTTATGTATTACATACTCTGTAGTATTATATCTTTATGTATTAGATACTCTGTAGTATTATATCTTTAGGTATTACATACTCTGTAGTATTATATCTTTATGTATTAGATACGCTGTAGTATTATATCTTTGTATTAGATACGCTGTAGTATTATATCTTTATGTATTAGATACTCTGTAGTATTATATGTATTACATACTCTGTAGTATTATATCTTTATGTATTACATACTCTGTAGTATTATATCTTTATGTATTACATACTCTGTAGTATTATATCTTTATGTATTACATACTCTGTAGTATTATATCTTTATGTATTACATACTCTGTAGTATTAAATCTTTATGTATTACATACTCTGTAGTATTATATCTTTATGTATTACATACTCTGTAGTATTATATCTTTATGTATTAGATACTCTGTAGTATTATATCTTTATGTATTAGATACGCTGTAGTATTATATCTTTATGTATTACATACTCTGTAGTATTATATCTTTATGTATTAGATACTCTGTAGTATTATATGTATTACATACTCTGTAGTATTATATCTTTATGTATTAGATACTCTGTAGTATTATATGTATTACATACTCTGTATTATTATATCTTTATGTATTAGATACGCTGTAGTATTATATCTTTATGTATTACATACTCTGTAGTATTATATCTTTATGTATTAGATACTCTGTAGTATTATATGTATTACATACTCTGTATTATTATATCTTTATGTATTAGATACGCTGTAGTATTATATCTTTATGTATTAGATACGCTGTAGTATTATATCTTTATGTATTAGATACTCTGTAGTATTATATCTTTATGTATTAGATACTCTGTAGTATATCTTGATGTATTAGATACTCTGTAGTATTATATCTTTATGTATTAGATACTCTGTAGTATTATATCTTTATGTATTACATACTCTGTAGTATTATACCTTTATGTATTACATACTCTGTAGTATTATATCTTTATGTATTAGATACTCTGTAGTATTATATCTTTATGTATTACATACTCTGTAGTATAATATCTTTATGTATTACATACTCTGTAGTATTATATCTTTATGTATTACATACTCTGTAGTATTATATCTTTATGTATTAGATACTCTGTAGTATTATATCTTTAGGTATTACATACTCTGTAGTATTATATCTTTATGTATTAGATACGCTGTAGTATTATATCTTTGTATTAGATACGCTGTAGTATTATATCTTTATGTATTAGATACTCTGTAGTATTATATGTATTACATACTCTGTAGTATTATATCTTTATGTATTACATACTCTGTAGTATTATATCTTTATTTATTAGATACTCTGTAGTATTATATCTTTATGTATTACATACTCTGTAGTATTATATCTTTATGTATTATATACTCTGTAGTATTATATATTTATGTGTTACATACTCTGTTGTATTATATCTTTATGTATTACATACTCTGTAGTATTATATCTTTATGTATTATATACTCTGTAGTATTATATATTTATGTCTTACATACTCTGTAGTATTATATCTTTATGTATTAGATACTCTGTAGTATTATATGTATTACATACTCTGTAGTATTATATCTTTATGTATTACATACTCTGTAGTATTATATCTTTATGTATTACATACTCTGTAGTATTATATGTATTACATACTCTGTAGTATTATATTTATGTATTAGATACTCTGTAGTATTATATGTATTACATACTCCGTAGTATTATATCTTTATTTATTAGATACTCTGTAGTATTATATCTTTATGTATTAGATACTCTGTAGTATTATATCTTTATGTATTACATACTCTGTAGTATTAAATCTTTATGTATTACATACTCTGTAGTATTATATCTTTATGTATTACATACTCTGTAGTATTATATCTTTATGTATTAGATACTCTGTAGTATTATATCTTTATGTATTAGATACGCTGTAGTATTATATCTTTATGTATTACATACTCTGTAGTATTATATCTTTATGTATTAGATACTCTGTAGTATTATATCTTTATGTATTAGATACTCTGTAGTATTATATGTATTACATACTCTGTAGTATTATATCTTTATGTATTAGATACTCTGTAGTATTATATGTATTACATACTCTGTATTATTATATCTTTATGTATTAGATACGCTGTAGTATTATATCTTTATGTATTACATACTCTGTAGTATTATATCTTTATGTATTAGATACTCTGTAGTATTATATGTATTACATACTCTGTAGTATTATATCTTTATGTATTAGATACTCTGTAGTATTATATGTATTACATACTCTGTATTATTATATCTTTATGTATTAGATACTCTGTAGTATTATATCTTTATGTATTACATACTCTGTAGTATTATATCTTTATGTATTAGATACTCTGTAGTATTATATCTTTAGGTATTACATACTCTGTAGTATTATATCTTTATGTATTAGATACGCTGTAGTATTATATCTTTGTATTAGATACGCTGTAGTATTATATCTTTATGTATTACATACTCTGTAGTATTATATGTATTACATACTCTGTAGTATTATATCTTTATGTATTACATACTCTGTAGTATTATATCTTTATGTATTATATACTCTGTAGTATTATATATTTATGTCTTACATACTCTGTTGTATTATATCTTTATGTATTACATACTCTGTAGTATTATATCTTTATGTATTAGATACTCTGTAGTATTATATATTTATGTCTTACATACTCTGTAGTATTATATCTTTATGTATTAGATACTCTGTAGTATTATATGTATTACATACTCTGTAGTATTATATCTTTATGTATTACATACTCTGTAGTATTATATGTATTACATACTCTGTAGTATTATATTTATGTATTAGATACTCTGTAGTATTATATGTATTACATACTCTGTAGTATTATATCTTTATGTATTACATACTCTGTATCTGCAGCTCTACTGAAGGGAATGGGGCTGAGATGTAATACCAAGCACATACTGTGGACAAGAGTGGCGCTGTTCTGAATAACCTCCAGCTGCTTAGAAAACTCTTAGTCTTTGACTATTGTAGGGAGATTTGCCTTTAGGTTCTTGCAGATTTGCAGTCGGCGGCCACTTACAAGGGTCTAATGTGGACGTTTCCTTGAAAGATCTGGTGGACTCATCAGGGGACAATCATTACCGTGAATATTCTTTATTTATAGTATAAAACAGCATAAAAAAATCACAGAAAAGTGTAAACATGATACAATATACAGTATAGGTCACTCAGTGCGGGGGAGGGGTGTATAGATCAGTCAGTGCGGGGGGGGGGGATGTATAGATCAGTCAGTGCGTGAGGGGGGGGAATGTAAAGGCATCAAGTAGAATAAATATCATATTGCGCCAAATAAAGAAAAATAATAACAAATATCATCGACAACAGGGACGAGTAACATCTGCAGGTTCCCTGTGATCATGTGACTACCACAAATATGACGACCTGAGAATGGAGGATCCGATAGATGACGATCAACAGGTAATAACGTATCCTGATCCTGAGTTATATCCTGTATTATACTCCAGAGCTGTACTCACTATTCTGCTGGTGAGGTCACTGTGTACATACATTACATTACTTATCCTGTACTGATCCTGAGTTATATCCTGTATTATACTCCAGAGCTGTACTCACTATTCTGCTGGTGAGGTCACTTTGTACATACATTACATTTCTTATCCTGTACTGATCCAGAGTTATATCCTGTATTATATCCCCGAGCTGTACTCACTATTCTGCTGGTGAGGTCACTGTGTACATACATTACATTACTTATCCTGTACTGATCCTGAGTTATATCCTGTATTATACCCCAGAGCTGTACTCACTATTCTGCTGGTGAGGTCACTGTGTACATACATTACATTACTTATCCTGTACTGATCCTGAGTTATATCCTGTATTATACCCCAGAGCTGTACTCACTATTCTGCTGGTGAGGTCACTGTGTACATACATTACATTACTTATCCTGTACTGATCCTGAGTTATATCCTGTAAATCTTTTTTATTAGAAAAATGTAAATCATAAACACAAAAACCAGCACAACTTTGCCATAACTGAAAACAACAACATAAAATAACATAAACCCAAACTTTACATTTCAAATAAAAGAACATAAATCCTGCCTAACCGGCCAGCCCAGTTTTCCCTAGAAAATACTAGAGACGCATCTTACATAACCAAATATCTAACTACACTCACATACATACTCAACTTGCATTACCAAAAAAGAAACATAAAAATAGCACAATTTAGCTATAACTCAAAAACACCCAAACCTGGGAAAACACACACAACAAGGACTCCCACTACACCCCATTAATTTAATATATATATGTATATATACACATCCTTTTTTTTTTTCCCCCCTAATTGTTAAGAAAGAAAATTAAATCTATAACTCAAAAACACCCAAACTTGGGGAAAAGAAGACCTAGACCAAAGAAAAACGAAATCCACTATGGGATACAAAAATACCAAAGAAAAATTACTACAAAAATAACAACTGGTTCGACTGCCATAATATAAGATAAACAAAATTATAACATATTATTCATATAGACTATATACACTATATACACCTAAATATACAGAAAATACACCTACAAATACAATAAAACAACCTACACTAAACTGTCCCTTCACCCACACCACCCGCCCTCCTGTACATGGGTCAGAGTCCATACAGTTCATAGTCCTCAATGTCCAGTCCATAACTGACCCATGCCAGGTCCACCAAAACAAACAACCACCACCACCCACAAATACACCCTCCCAACCTAGAACTCCTCCCAACCAACTTTATGTATATTGTAATGCTGATAATGATAAACAAACAATACAACCCACTTTAGGCCCAAGTTCGGTGCCTGTAAGCCCTTCATAACCTTAACATCTGAAAACAAAACAAAAAGCTATGGTGCACATGCATTAGCCCACCACCAGGTAGAAGGATGGCAATCCTGATACATACAAAATGTACATACTTTCCCTAACTGCACCCTGCCTCTCTCCCTACCATTATCCCTAAAAATAAACTGACCCTACTATCACCCTAACCCTGTCCCTACATCACTGTCCCTAACCAAATCAAGGGTACTCTACCCAAAAGGTCTAGTACCTAGGGCACATCAAAAGAAAACCCTCTCCATAGGAGAGAAGCCCTACTGGTACCAAGACTGCCATACTCCAAAGACCTGATCTTCCCTAGGTCACCGGTGATGTTCCTACAGACCTCCACTTCGGAGAGGACTTTGCGCTGATTAGACACTAAACACCGTGCATTCCACGTGTAGTACCTAACCACTAAGCTGACTAAAAACAAAGTGCCCCGATCTCGGCCACCCAGGTTCCTGAATGCCCCATAAGCCCACTCTGGATAGGTAAGGCCGGCAAGTTGACTCCAGCCGATGGAAGCGCCCACCCGGTTGTAGACCCCTATATTAAAGGCACAATGAAGCAGGAAATGGTCCATGCTTTCCAGCATGTCCCCGCACTCTTCTCGGGGACACCCCCGGTCATCAGATCTCCTACACTTCAAATTGTCCCTCACATATAGCTTCCCCTGAAAGCAGCGCCAGGCCAAGTCCCAAAACTTCTGGGGGATCCTTTTCATGTTTAAAAGATACAACCCCACCCTCAGATCCCGACCTGGGCAGTCCCTGAGCGCCAGAGGCTTCTAGAACTGGGTCAACAGAACCCGTTTGTCAAGGAACTGCCTTGACTGGGTCCTGATCTCCCACACTCCCAGACCCCACCGACGTATCGCCTTCAGAGTCGGGGTAGCGTAAGCCGGAAGATATCCATGGGGCGTACGGAGGTCCTTCACTTGCCCTCCTGTCTCCCATTCCTGGAAGAAAGGCCGAAACCACTCCCTGCAGGAGAGTACCCATGGAGGAGCCCTCTCTGACCAGAGGTTCGAGATGTTAGCTTTCAAGAAGGTGTCCGTTAAGAACACCATAGGGTTTACCATAGATAAACCCCCTAGTCTCCTCGTGCGGTACGTAACCTCCCTCTTGACTAGGTTCATCCTGTTCCCCCATAACAGTTGGAAAAACAGGCTGTAGATCCTAGTATAGTAAGCCTCTGGCAAGATACATACGCTGCCCAGATAGATAAACAAGGGGAGCAGGTACGATTTGATCAGGTGTACCCTTTCCCTGAGGGTCATAGACCAACCCTTCCACTGGTCCACCTTCTGAGTGGCATTCTGGAGCTTACCATCCCAGTTTTTGGTGGGATAATCATCCTGGCCGAATGTGATGCCCAGAATTTTTGCTGACTCTTGGGGCCCTGGAAGGGTGTCCGGGAGATCAAACGTGGGATCTCCCCCTCCCAGCCAAAGACTTTCACACTTATCCCGGTTGATCTTAGACCCGGATGCCTCCGAGTAGCGTTCCACCTCCGACATCACCACATCAACCTCCTCTCTCGAGGACACGAAAATGGTGACATCATCAGCGTACGCCACTACTCTCTGGGCAACATCCAGCTCCGCCAGACTCATCCCGACTCCCGCCAACGGCCCACAATCTATCCTCCGGACGAAGGGGTCGATTGCGAACACGTAAAAAAGCGGGCTCAAAGGACAACCCTGACGGACTCCGGACCCCACCTCAAAAGAGTGGCCAGACCAACCGTTCACCAGCGGGAAACTCTCTGCCCCTGTATACAAGATCTTAAGCCAATTAACAAAAGTACACGGTAAGCCATATCTCAGTAGGACGGACCAGAGGTACTCGTGGTTCACCCGATCAAATGCTTTGGCCTGATCCAGGGACAGCAGGTACCCCTTCCAGAGACCCGCACTACTCCGCTCCACTGCCTCCCTGACACTAAGGACCGCACTTAAGGTGCTTCGGCCTGGAACAGAGCAGTGCTGAGCCCCCGAAAGGAGCCGGGGTGCAAACTTCACCAGCCGATTAAACAGTATCTTGGCCAGAAGCTTCCTGTCCGTATTGAGAAGAGCTATGGGCCTCCAATTCTCAATACGGCTGGGATCTTTACCCTTTGAGAGAAGAATCAGGGCTGACCTCCTCATTGAATTCGGCAGAGTGCCCGAGGAGAGACACTCATTGAATACCTCAGTCAAGAGGGGAGCTAAAGACTCCTTAAAGGCCCTGTACCACTCGGATGTTAAGCCATCCGGACCTGGTGACTTCTTGGGGGCAAGCCCCTCGATCGCCAGTCTCACTTCCTCTTCCCTGATTTCTTCTGCCAAAACATCAAGAGAGGGGTCTACCCCTGGCTCAGGAATGGTTTCAGTCAGGAAAGCCGACATCCTGTCTCGATCTAGATCCTTCCTTCCCAAGAGGTGCGAGTAGAAGGATCTGACGACCTCCAGGATCCCTGATCTGGACCGATTCAGAGATCCTGTACTATCGATCAGTCCTGAAATGACTTTCCTACTCACTGACATCTTACAGTTTCTGTAAGGGTCGGGCGAGCGGTATTTCCCGAAATCCCTCTCAAAAACCAAGGATGCGTGCCTATCGTACTGACACCTCATCAGCAAGGATTTCACTCTGGAGATATCCTCTCGGCTACCTCCAGTCGAAGCAAGAAGCTCGAGTTTCCTCCTCAGTCCCTGATACAGGCGATACCTGTTCAGGGACCTGAGGCTCGAGAGCTGGCGGAAGAACCCCGCAACCCTCTTCTTGAATATCTCCCACCACTCTGACTTACTACTACAAAGGTCCAGTAAAGATACCTGACTCTGAAGAAAATCCTCAAAGGACTGTCTTACCTCAGCTTCCTCCAGGAGGGACGAATTCAGCTTCCAATAACCTTTACCCATCCGGGGGGTCTCTGAAACATTCAGGGAAAACAAAATCATACAGTGATCGGAGAACTCCACCTCAACCACGGACACTGCGGAAGAGACGGCTTCCTCCTTCAAATAAAACCTGTCTATTCTAGACCTGCAGCTACCTCGATGATAGGTGAAACCCGCGTGGCCTGAGGGGCTCCGAATGTGGGCATCCTCTAGGCGAGCTTCCCTAACTATACTATTGAGAGCTATGCTATCATAAGCCAACCGATCATTGGAACCTCTCCTATCTTGGGACCTTGTGACAGTATTGAAATCCCCTCCAAAGATCACCTGTCGGCTTGTAAAAAGAAAGGGCTTAATCCTCATAAAGAGATCTTTACGGTCCCACTTGGTTTGTGGGGAGTAGATGTTAATGAGCCAGAGCTCTTGTCCCTTCATGAGGACATCTAAGATCAGGCACCTCCCCATTTCTAACTCAATAACCCGTCGGCATTCAACCGGAGAAGTAAAAAGGAACGCCACCCCACTATACGGCTCAGCCGCAAGAGACCAGTGGGAGGGGCCGCGCCTCCACTCTCTCCTGGCTTTTACCAGGGAGGCTTGTAAAAAGAAAATGTCGGCATCAACACGGCCGAGAAAATCAAAGGCTGCGAATCTAGCCGTATCAGACTTTATGCTGGCACAGTTAATGGATGCCAGCGTCAATGGGGTGAGTGCCGCCATCATGGGTGATTGAGATAGACGGCCCTAACCCCATAATTTCTGTCTTTTCTTCACCCCCTCATCCCCAGACGAGGAGGCTTCCTTCTCTTTGGACCGTTTTTTTGATTCTGACAGGTCCATTTTTGAATCCCCATCTCCACCTGGCTCCGGTTTGGCCCCATCCCCTGAGGAAATTGCCCCTTCAGAACAGGGCCCAGTTCCCCCTGGAGGCTTCCCCACTTCAGGCACCCCATCCTCGACCCCCTCCTCCAAGGAAGGAGAGGAGATGTCTTCAAGGACAGAGTACCGATTAGACAGATCAATCAGAGGGGGGGCAGGTAAGCTTCCGCTTGGGACCTGGTCCGTAGCACGGGGACTAGAGGGCTCCGACCTCTTCTTTCCCCTTTTATTGCCCATCTTTTTTGGCCGCTCTTCACCCTCCTCATCCACACTTTCATAGTGGGAGGAATCGGAAAGATCGGCCTTGCTGCCCTCTTCTCTACAGATTCTCCTCATTTCCTCATCCAGCACATTCTCCTCCAGGGCCTCAGCAGTTTCAGGACTAACCTCTGGAGCAGGGTCAGAAGCTACCCCTGCCACATGGGAACTCTCCAGCTCCCTGCTCCTTCTGCGATTAACCTTCCGCCTCAGCTTGGCGGGACTTTTCCTCTTCACTGACCCTGTTGCACCTTCACCCGCACTCGTGCCCTCCCCAGCTGAAGCAACATTACTGCCGTCTCCAGCCAAGGTGACCGTCGCACGGGCAAAGGCGCTAGGACAACGGCTGAAAGGGTGTCCTAAGACACCACACAGATGACACCGGATCTGCCTACAGGATGCGGCAAGATGACCTACCCCACCGCACAGTGCACAGACCTGCACGGTACAGGCTGCGCTAAAGTGAGTGGGGCTGCCACACCTGTGACAGACCTTGGGCTGCCCCTGGTAGAAAACTTGGATTCTGTCTCTCCCAAGAAAAGCAGCTGATGGGATGTGGGCAACAGTGCTCCCCAAACGCTTCAGTTTGACAGAAAACGTCCAGGCCCCAGACCAGATCCCATGTTCATCATAGTTCTTTTTTGGCATGTCCGTCACATCCCCATATCGGCTGAGCCAGGTCATGATGTCATAGCAAGATAGTGACTCGTTACGTGTCAAAACGGTCACTTTCTTGACCAAATTCTGACGGGATATCGCCTTTACGGCAAAATCCCGCCAGCCGGGCTCGCTTTTCACCACCTCATAGTTTGACCAGAAAAGTTCCAAACCCTCTGGCCGAGCGACGCTGATGTCAAACTCGGAAGTACCGTAGGGGTGGATCAGGGCAAAGATGTCACTTGCCCTGAATTCCATCCGGAGGAGGAGCTCAACCACCTTTCCCCGAGGCGGACACGCATCTTCGCCCCTCCACACTAAACGGACCACATTCCTACGGCCACTTTCCTGCCGGGATGTCGGGAGGGACCAGACCACCTCCCCATTTTGTTCTCGGAAGGCGCCTAAGCCGTGTCTTTCTATCCAAAAAGACAGGTCAACCTCACCCCTCCCCTCTACCTGGATCGACCTGTCTCCCCTACGTAGAGCCTCCAGGAGGCGCTGTTGCAAGTGACCCCCAGAGCCAGATGGAGATGGGGATCCTCCGGCAGTGACGCTGGCATAGCTCCTGGGAGAAGCAGCCACTACCGGGGGGGCAGTCGAACCAGAAACCAAACCAGGACCATTATTCTTGACAGAAATATCAGCCATAACACCTCTCTCTCCCATTCCACTACCGCTCCTCACCTGCATTTCAATAGCACCTCTCTTGCACCCCTCTCCTGCACTCCACTTGCACTCCTCTCTTGCACCCCTCTCTTGTACCCCACTTGCACCCCTCTCTTTCACTCCACTTGCACCCCTCTCTTGCACCCCACTTGCACCCCACTTGCACCCCTCTTGTACTCCACTTGCACCCCTCCCTTGCCCACCACTTGCACCCCTCTCTTGCACTCCACTTGCACCCCTCTCTTGTACTCCACTTGCACCCCTCTCTTGCCCACCACTTGCACCCCTCGCTTGCACTCCACAAGTTCCCCCCTCATCCACACTGCTACCACAACTCCTCCCATGCACACCACCATAATTCACATTCTGCACATTACCATTTTTGTTCTCACTTTCACTCTTGCCTACACTCTCCCTTGGTGTGTTACAGACTGGGCTGGCTGGGTCTTTTGCATGTTTAATGGCTGCCGGTTTCAGAATTGGCGCTGCATATTTCTTTCTTCCCGTCTCTTGGGGTGCAGACACACGCTCCGCATCTGACATAGGTGGCCACGCCCCCTCGCAAAATGACTGTCCCTCCGGACTCACTCCCGCTACGCCTGCTACAGCCGACGCACAGGGAACCTCCCCCTTTACAGCGGAGTGCCCCCTGGCGCCAGAACCGGTACCAACCACATCACCTAGGGGACCGCCCCCTGAACCAACAGGGTCCGGTGCCTGGACACTCCCCCCCCTCACAGGAGAGTGCCCTGCAGCGCCAGGACCAGTACCGCCCACTTCAACTGAACGGGTGAATCTGCCGCCATTTTCTGGTGACTGGACACCCTCCCCCCTCACAGGAGGGTGCCTTTTTTTTCTATAGCACCCACGGCCATTTTGGGTGCACTACTGTATCCCCCATGCTGGCCCCGCTCCACTACAGAAGCGGAGTCTGGCAGGTTGGGGGACCCAGCACCCTGAATCGGCTTCTCAGCCGACTCAGACTGCTGGAAGGGAGAAAAGACAAACTTCACTTGTCCCTCAGTTTTCTTTCTTTTCTTGCCCTTTTTTTTATTCCTCCTCTTCTCTTCTGGGCCCAAATTGTCTTCAAAAGAAAAATGTTTCTAGACGGGTGGGTGACTCCTGCATTACAATCGCCCGCAGGAGACCCCCGTCTGCCAAGCCGCTGCCTTCACCGCAGTCACTGCCGTCATCATCCTCACTGGAGAGAGGTAAGGCCACCTGAGCCGGGTTTATATAGTCTGCACTCAGGGTAAGTGGGGGGGTCAGGGGTAGCAATGGTGGCACATACCGATACAGTGTCCATATCCCCCTCACTCACATTGCCCTCCTCACCTCCATCTCCTCCTCCTCACTGCGGCAATCCTCATCTTGCTGACTTTCACAACCTCTGGAGGCCCTCATGCTGGAGAACCTCTCCTCATGAATTAGCTTCTCACCAAGAAACCCAGCACCCTCCACAATGTCCGATCTCCTCCTCACAAGCTCCTCCACAATGTCCGATCTCCTCCTCACAAGCTCCTCCACAATGTCCGATCTCCTCCTCACAAGCTCCTCCACAATGTCCCATCTCCTCCTCACAAGCTCCTCCACAATGTCCGATCTCCTCCTCACAAGCTCCTCCACAATGTCCGATCTCCTCCTCACAAGCTCCTCCACAATGTCCCATCTCCTCCTCACAAGCTCCTCCACAATGTCCGATCTCCTCCTCACAAGCTCCTCCACAATGTCCGATCTCCTCCTCACAAGCTCCTCCACAATGTCCCATCTCCTCCTCACAAGCTCCTCCGCAATGTCCCATCTCCTCCTCACAAGCTCCTCCACAATGTCCGATCTCCTCCTCACAAGCTCCTCCACAATGTCCGATCTCCTCCTCACAAGCTCCTCCGCAATGTCCCATCTCCTCCTCACAAGCTCCTCCGCAATGTCCGATCTCCTCCTCACAAACTCCTCCGCAATGTCCGATCTCCTCCTCACAAGCTCCTCCACAATGTCCGATCTCCTCCTCACAAGCTCCTCCGCAATGTCCCATCTCCTCCTCACAAGCTCCTCCGCAATGTCCGATCTCCTCCTCACAAACTCCTCCGCAATGTCCGATCTCCTCCTCACAAGCTCCTCCACAATGTCCGATCTCCTCCTCACAAGCTCCTCCGCAATGTCCCATCTCCTCCTCACAAGCTCCTCCGCAATGTCCCATCTCCTCCTCACAAGCTCCTCCGCAATGTCCGATCTCCTCCTCACAAGCTCCTCCGCAATGTCCGATCTCCTCCTCACAAGCTCCTCCGCAATGTCCCATCTCCTCCTCACAAGCTCCTCCACAATGTCCCATCTCCTCCTCACAAGCTCCTCCACAATGTCCCATCTCCTCCTCACAAGCTCCTCCACAATGTCCCATCTCCTCCTCACAAGCTCCTCCACAATGTCCGATCTCCTCCTCACAAGCTCCTCCACAATGTCCGATCTCCTCCTCACAAGCTCCTCCACAATGTCCGATCTCCTCCTCACAAGCTCCTCCACAATGTCCGATCTCCTCCTCACAAGCTCCTCCACAATGTCCCATCTCCTCCTCACAAGCTCCTCCGCAATGTCCCATCTCCTCCTCACAAGCTCCTCCGCAATGTCCGATCTCCTCCTCACAAGCTCCTCCGCAATGTCCCATCTCCTCCTCACAAGCTCCTCCACAATGTCCGATCTCCTCCTCACAAGCTCCTCCGCAATGTCCGATCTCCTCCTCACAAGCTCCTCCGCAATGTCCGATCTCCTCCTCACAAGCTCCTCCGCAATGTCCGATCTCCTCCTCACAAGCTCCTCCGCAATGTCCGATCTCCTCCTCACAAGCTCCTCCGCAATGTCCCATCTCCTCCTCACAAGCTCCTCCGCAATGTCCGATCTCCTCCTCACAAGCTCCTCCGCAATGTCCGATCTCCTCCTCACAAGCTCCTCCACAATGTCCCATCTCCTCCTCACAAGCTCCTCCGCAATGTCCCATCTCCTCCTCACAAGCTCCTCCGCAATGTCCCATCTCCTCCTCACAAGCTCCTCCGCAATGTCCGATCTCCTCCTCACAAGCTCCTCCGCAATGTCCGATCTCCTCCTCACAAGCTCCTCCGCAATGTCCGATCTCCTCCTCACAAGCTCCTCCGCAATGTCCGATCTCCTCCTCACAAGCTCCTCCACAATGTCCGATCTCCTCCTCACAAGCTCCTCCACAATGTCCGATCTCCTCCTCACAAGCTCCTCCACAATGTCCGATCTCCTCCTCACAATCTCCTCCACAATGTCCGATCTCCTCCTCACAAGCTCCTCCACCTCTTTCCTCACAGACCTCACCTTGGTGTTGAATGCTGATCTCTTTGCCTTAGGTGCCTGATCCGCTTGATCCGCAAACTTTAGATCTTCTCTAAGGCCACGAAGCTGCTTTCCAAGCTGTTCATATTCAGCCATCTTCACATGGATTCTTGATCCAAAGGTCGCCAGTGATTCTCTGTTCCCCTTTACCCCCCATTGCTGGGGTTGTGAGGGTCCAGACACAGCTGCCTTCACTGCACTCCTCTGCCTGGAAGAGCTTCTTTTCCTTGCAGGGCTTTTGCTGGAGGCTTTGCAGCTCCCAGCTGAGGACGGGGGAGGGGGCACCACATTACTGTGAGCCCTGGTTGTTCTAATTCCGTCCGGATTGTTGGCCGTGGCATTTTCCTTGGCACCCCCCGCCGGCCGGGTACGGGGAGTGCAAGATGAAGCTCCAGATCCCCTGGGCTCCATAGCAGGAGAACCTACCCAGGTGAATGCCACACACCTGGGGAGGGGCGGATGGAAATCACTGCTTCTGTGGAAGTCTCAGGAGCTCAGCAGAACACAACCTCTCTCCAGAGCTGTACTCACTATTCTGCTGGTGAGGTCACTGTGTACATACATTACATTACTTATCCTGTACTGATCCTGAGTTATATCCTGTATTATACCCCAGAGCTGTACTCACTATTCTGCTGGTGAGGTCACTGTGTACATACATTACATTACTTATCCTGTACTGATCCTGAGTTATATCCTGTATTATACCCCAGAGCTGTACTCACTATTCTGCTGGTGAGGTCACTGTGTACATACATTACATGACTTATCCTGTACTGATCCTGAGTTATATCCTGTATTATACTCCAGAGCTGTACTCACTATTCTGCTGGTGAGATCACTGTGTACATACATTACATTACTTATCCTGTACTGATCCTGAGTTATATCCTGTATTATACCCCAGAGCTGTACTCACTATTCTGCTGGTGAGGTCACTGTGTACATACATTACATTACTTATCCTGTACTGATCCTGAGTTATATCCTGTATTATACCCCAGAGCTGTACTCACTATTCTGCTGGTGAGGTCACTGTGTACATACATTACATGACTTATCCTGTACTGATCCTGAGTTATATCCTGTATTATACTCCAGAGCTGTACTCACTATTCTGCTGGTGAGGTCACTGTGTACATACATTACATTACTTATCCTGTACTGATCCTGAGTTATATCCTGTATTATACCCCAGAGCTGTACTCACTATTCTGCTGGTGAGGTCACTGTGTACATACATTACATTACTTATCCTGTACTGATCCTGAGTTATATCCTGTATTATACCCCAGAGCTGTACTCACTATTCTGCTGGTGAGGTCACTGTGTACATACATTACATTACTTATCCTGTACTGATCCTGAGTTATATCCTGTATTATTCCCCAGAGCTGTACTCACTATTCTGCTGGTGAGGTCACTGTGTACATATATTACATTACTTATCCTGTACTGATCCTGAGTTATATCCTGTATTATATCCCCGAGCTGTACTCACTATTCTGCTGGTGAGATAACTCTGTACATACATTACTTATCCTGTACTGATCCTGAGTTATATCCTGTATTATACTCCAGAGCTGTACTCACTATTCTGCTGGGTGTACACTACACTCTCCCCAGTAAAGCAGTTTCTATGTATTGTACATGTGATGTATATAATGGGATCAGCGGTGGGTATTTTGGCGTAGTGATGTCATCATACAGTGGGCTGAGCTCTCCTCACCCCCCCCCCCCAGTAGTAATAAATACCCAGTGAATAGATTGTTCTTTGTGCAGGTTTCCTGGGCGCAGTATTTCAGGTCACATGACCACTGCAGAGTCCTGGGCGCTCACTGATTCCCTCATGTCCCATAATCCTCTGGTCTTGCAGTAGGGCCCCTGGGGCCACAATCCTCTGGTCTTGCAGTAGGGCCCCTGGGTCCACAATCCTCTGGTCTTGCAGTAGGGTTTACAGGTCTCATTCTTTCTTACGGAAAAACTTTCTGAAGACGGATTTATTCTGTGGCCTCAGGTGGGCTGTGTGTCTGCTGAGCAGCGCCCCCTGCGGAGCGGCAAAGGAATGACAGCGAATACGGGGGATCAGGGGGTCATCAATGTAAAGGGTCACCGAGAAGGAGGAGTCCTGGGGGCCCGACACCGATGGCACCTTCTGATACACGACTGCGACAAAGAGAAGAGAAAGATAAGAGGGATAGGCTACAACCTCGGGGATGTCACCGCTGATCTCTAGGGATGGATAGGCTACAACCTCGGGGATGTCACCGCTGATCTCTAGGGATGGATAGACTGTATTCTCAGTGATGTCACTGCTGATCTCTAGTGATGGATAGGCTGTAATCTCAGTGATGTCACTGCTGATCTCTAGTGATGGATAGGCTGTATTCTCAGTGATGTCACCGCTGATCTCTAGTGAATGGATAGGCTGTATTCTCAGTGATGTCACTGCTGATCTCTAGTGATGGATAGGCTGTAATCTCAGTGATGTCACCGCTGATCTCTAGTGATGGATAGACTGTATTCTCAGTGATGTCACCGCTGATCTCTAGTGATGGATAGGCTGTAATGTCAGTGATGTCACCGCTGATCTCTAGTGATGGATCGGATGTATTCTCAGTGATGTCACCGCTGATCTCTAGTGATGGATAGGCTGTAATGTCAGTGATGTCACCGCTGATCTCTAGTGATGGATAGGCTGTATTCTCAGTGATGTCACCGCTGATCTCTAGTGATGGATAGGCTGTATTCTCAGTAATGTCACCGCTGATCTCTAGTGATGGATAGGCTGTATTCTTAGTGATGTCACCGCTGATCTCTAGTGATGGATAGGCTGTATTCTCAGTAATGTCACCGCTGATCTCTAGTGATGGATAGGATGTATTCTCAGTGATGTCACTGCTGATCTCTAGTGATGGATAGGCTGTATTCTCAATGATGTCACAGCTGATCTCTAGTGATGGATAGGCTGTATTCTCAGTGATGTCACCGCTGATCTCTAGTGATGGATAGGCTGTATTCTTAGTGATGTCACCGCTGATCTCTAGTGATGGATAGGCTGTAATCTCAGTGATGTCACCGCTGATCTCTAGTGATGGATAGGATGTATTCTCAGTGATGTCACTGCTGATCTCTAGTGATGGATAGGCTGTATTCTCAGTGATGTCACCGCTGATCTCTAGTGATGGATAGGCTGTATTCTCAGTGATGTCACCGCTGATCTCTAGTGATGGATAGGCTGTATTCTCAGTGATGTCACCGCTGATCTCTAGTGATGGATAGGCTGTATTCTTAGTAATGTCTCTGCTGATCTCTAGTGATGGATAGGCTGTATTCTCAGTGATGTCACCGCTGGTCTCTAGTGATGGATAGGCTGTATTCTCAGTGATGTCACTGCTGATCTCTAGTGATGGATAGGCTGTATTCTCAGTGATGTCACCGCTGATCTCTAGTGATGGATAGGATGTATTCTCAGTGATGTCACCGCTGATCTCTAGTGATGGATAGGCTGTATTCTCAGTGATGTCACCGCTGATCTCTAGTGATGGATAGGCTACAACCTCGGGGATGTCACTGGTGATCTCTAGTGATGGATAGGCTACAACCTCCGGGATGTCACTGCTGATCTCTAGTGATGGATAGGCTACAACCTCAGGGATGTCACTGCTGATCTCTAATGATGGATAGGCTGTATTCTTAGTGATGTCTCTGCTGATCTCTAGTGATGGATAGGCTGTATTCTCAGTGATGTCACCGCTGGTCTCTAGTGATGGATAGACTGTATTCTCAGTGATGTTACCGCTGATCTCTAGTGATGGATAGACTGTATTCTCAGTGATGTCACCGCTGATCTCTAGTGATGGATAGACTGTATTCTCAGTGATGTTACCGCTGATCTCTAGTGATGGATAGGATGTATTCTCAGTGATGTCACCGCTGATCTCTAGTGATGGATAGGCTGTATTCTCAGTTATGTCACCGCTGATCTCTAGTGATGGATAGGCTGTATTCTCAGTGATGTCACCGCTGATCTCTAGTGATGGATAGGCTGTATTCTCAGTGATGTCACCGCTGATCTCTAGTGATGGATAGGCTGTATTCTATGTGATGTCACAGCTGATCTCTAGTGATGGATAGGCTGTATTCTCAATGATGTCACAGCTGATCTCTAGGCTGTATATCTTACCGGAGCTGAAGGACTGTGACCTCCTCCTTGTTGTCCCGTTACTCTCGGGGTCCGCACCCTCCAGCAGCAGATGATGGGAGTTATTCTTTGGGATTCCTGTTAGAGAAGATCAGTCATTATACACAGTGTAGGACACCACTTGTGTCTGGCCCTCGGCTCCTATCTTCTGAGTACACTATTAGGAGACCCCCACACCGGCTCCCACTAGAGAACAATGGGGTATCTCACCGGACCCCCACATCAGCTCCCACTAGAGAACAATGGGGCATCTCACCGGACCCCTACACCAGCTCCCACTAGAGAACAATGGGGTATCTCACCGGACCCCCACATCAGCTCCCACTAGAGAACAATGGGGCATCTCACCGGACCCCCACACCGGCTCCCACTAGAGAACAATGGGGCATCTCACCGGACCCCCACACCAGCTCCCACTAGAGAACAATGGGGTGTCTCACCGGACCCCCACACCGGCTCCCACTAGGGAACAATGGGGAATCTCACCGGACTCCCACTAGAGAACAATGGGGCGTCTCACTGGACCCCCCCACACCGGCTCCCACTAGAGAACAATGGGGCGTCTCACCAGCTGTCATAGTCTCCCCCTCCTTCCAAGATGGATCGGCTCGCGTTGGTTCAGACTGGCACAAATCCGGCATCAGGGACCTTAAAGGATGAAAAGACGATTAGAAATGATGAAATGTCCCAAAACAGCCCCACACCCAATAGCCCATACAGTATACACCATGATGGGGCGGTCTCCTGTCCCCCTATAGCCCATACAGTATACACCATGATGGGGCGGTCTCCTGTCCCCCTATAGCCCATACAGTATACACCATGACGGGGCGGTCTCCTGTCCCCCTATAGCCCATACAGTATACACCATGATGGGGCGGTCTCCTGTCCCCCTATAGCCCATACAGTATACACCATGACGGGGCGGTCTCCTTTCCCCCCTATAGCCCATACAGTATACACCATGATGGGGCGGTCTCCTGTCCCCCTATAGCCCATACAGTATACACCATGACGGGGCGGTCTCCTGTCCCCCTATAGCCCATACAGTATACACCATGATGGGGCGGTCTCCTGTCCCCCCTATAGCCCATACAGTATACACCATGATGGGGCGGTCTCCTGTCCCCCCTATAGCCCATACAGTATACACCATGACGGGGCGGTCTCCTGTCCCCCCTATAGCCCATACAGTATACACCATGACGGGGCGGTCTCCTGTCCCCCCTATAGCCCATACAGTATACACCATGACGGGGCGGTCTCCTGTCCCCCCTATAGCCCATACAGTATACACCATGATGGGGCGGTCTCCTGTCCCCCCTATAGCCCATACAGTATACACCATGATGGGGCGGTCTCCTGTCCCCCTATAGCCCATACAGTATACACCATGACGGGGCGGTCTCCTGTCCCCCTATAGCCCATACAGTATACACCATGATGGGGCGGTCTCCTGTCCCCCCTATAGCCCATACAGTATACACCATGACGGGGCGGTCTCCTGTCCCCCCTATAGCCCATACAGTATACACCATGATGGGGCGGTCTCCTGTCCCCCTATAGCCCATACAGTATAGACCATGATGGGGCGGTCTCCTGTCCCCCTATAGCCCATACAGTATACACCATGATGGGGCGGTCTCCTGTCCCCCCTATAGCCCATACAGTATACACCATGATGGGGCGGTCTCCTGTCCCCCTATAGCCCATACAGTATACACCATGATGGGGCGGTCTCCTGTCCCCCCTATAGCCCATACAGTATACACCATGATGGGGCGGTCTCCTGTCCCCTATAGCCCATACAGTATACACCATGATGGGGCGGTCTCCTGTCCCCCTATACCCCATACAGTATACACCATGATGGGGCGGTCTCCTGTCCCCCTATAGCCCATACAGTATACACCATGATGGGACGGTCTCCTGTCCCCCTATAGCCCATACAGTATACACCATGATGGGGCGATCTCCTGTCCCCCTATAGCCCATACAGTATACACCATGATGGGACGGTCTCCTGTCCCCCTATAGCCCATACAGTATACACCATGATGGGGCGATCTCCTGTCCCCCTATAGCCCATACAGTATACACCATGATGGGGCGGTCTCCTGTCCCCCTATAGCCCATACAGTATACACCATGATGGGGCGGTCTCCTGTCCCCCTATAGCCCATACAGTATAGACCATGATGGGGTGGTCTCCTGTCCCCCTATAGCCCATACAGTATACACCATGATGGGGCGGTCTCCTGTCCCCCCTATAGCCCATACAGTATACACCATGATGTCACTACCATTATTTCACCTGATTCTTGGGGATCGGTCAGAGGCCACTGCTGCCCCCCGCAGAAGATCCGCGTCCTCCATCCCTGCAGGACACCGAAGGAAATGGTTATGGCTCCATCTCGCCCCTCACCCAGAGCCCAGTCCTGGGTAGGAGATGCCACTCACCTGAGTTGTGACGCAGTCTTTTCACCCACTGCTGGAGGGACTCCGGGGTCGGCGCCCGAAAAAGATATTCAGAGCCGTCCATTAATCTGAAGAAACAGAAGGATTAAGAGAAGGCTACATACACCCCCCCCCCCTTGCTCCCCCCAAAAAAATAACAATTTTGGGGGCCACAAGTCCAGAAGGTGATAAGCAAAGGGCCTATGAGGCTCCTGCAATGGGAGCCACAATATGGCAGATGACTCTGCACTTACCGCAGCCGGAAACAGTTGTCTCTCTTGGTATAGTCTGATTCCAGGGTGCAGACGGCCCCAGTAAGGTGCAGGGGGGGAGAAGACGCCGATCTCTATCGGGGGAATAGACAGTCAGCACCACGGATAGGAGCATAGCCCACCCGACCCCCAGAGCTGACAATCATCAATAATAGGAGCCCACCCCGACCCCCACAGCTGACAATGATAAGAGCCCACCCTGACCACCAGAGTGGACAATCAATAATAGGAGCCCACCTCGACCCCCAGAGCTGACAATTAATAGGAGCCCACCCGACCCCCAGAGCTGACAATGATAGGAGCCCACCCCGACCATCAGAGCTGACAATGATAGGAGCCCACCCCGACCCCAAAGCTGACAATGATAGGAGCCCACCCCGACCCCAAAGCTGACAATGATAGGAGCCCACCCCGACCCCAAAGCTGACAATGATAGGAGCCCACCCCGACCCCAAAGCTGACAATGATAGGAGCCCACCCCGACCCCAAAGCTGACAATGATAGGAGCCCACCCCGACCCCAAAGCTGACAATGATAGGAGCCCACCCCGACCCCAAAGCTGACAATGATAGGAGCCCACCCCGACCCCAAAGCTGACAATGATAGGAGCCCACCCCGACCCCAAAGCTGACAATGATAGGAGCCCACCCCGACCCCAAAGCTGACAATGATAGGAGCCCACCTCAACCCCCAGAACTGACAATGATAGGAGCCCACCTTGACCCCCAGAACTGACAATGATAAGAGCCCACCCTGACCCCCAGAGCTGTCAATGATAGGAGCCCCCCCGACCCCCAGAGCTGACAATCATCAATGATGGAAGTTTATAGTATGGTTCACACCTGCCTAAAACTTTTGCAAAGTAATAATCTTCCAATAATATACTGTATGTAATCGTTTATTTTTATCAATTAACAAAATAGGATATGATTAACCATTTATACCAATCATCGGATAATAATCATCATTTACATATGGAGATTGAAACACAGAAATAACTGGAAACAAACAGCCGTGCAGGAAACTTAAAACAGGGCGAGGAACAGCCAAACCCTGCTACAAAGCTAAGATTGTGGAAGAGTGGTCATACCTAGGACACACAGCCAATGCTATTTACTATCTTCAGCCTAAAGAAGAAGAAGAAGAAGTCCTAGAAGTGATGATATAGACCTACAGAGCCCAGATCACACCTCATCCAGTCTGTCTGGGTTTAGATGAGCACACAGAAGACCTGACTTTAGTTCTCTACATCTACAGAAGATCTGAGATTAGTTCTACATCTACAGAAGATCTGAGCTTAGTTCTCCTACAGAAGATCTGTGGATGTAGAGAACTAAGCTCAGATCTTCTGTAGGAGAACTAAGCTCAGATCTTCTGTAGATGTAGAGAACTAAGCTCAGAAGATCTGAGCTTACTTCTCTACATCTACAGAAGATCTGAGCTTAGTTCTCCTACAGAAGATCTGAGCTTAGTTCTCCTACAGAAGATCTGAGCTTAGTTCTCCTACAGAAGATCTGAGCTTAGTTCTCCTACAGAAGATCTGAGCTTAGTTCTCCTACAGAAGATCTGAGCTTAGTTCTCCTACGGAAGATCTGAGCTTAGTTCTCCTACGGAAGATCTGAGCTTAGTTCTCTACATCTACAGAAGATCTGAGCTTAGTTCTCCTACAGAAGATCTGAGCTTAGTTCTCTACATCTACAGAAGATCTGAGCTTAGTTCTCCTACATCTACAGAAGATCTGAGCTTAGTTCTCCTACATCCACAGAAGATCTGAGCTTAGTTCTCCTACAGAAGATCTGAGCTTAGTTCTCCTACAGAAGATCTGAGCTTAGTTCTCCTACAGAAGATCTGAGCTTAGTTCTCCTACAGAAGATCTGAGCTTAGTTCTCCTACAGAAGATCTGAGCTTAGTTCTCCTACAGAAGATCTGAGCTTAGTTCTCCTACAGAAGATCTGAGCTTAGTTCTCCTACATCCACAGAAGACCTGAGCTTAGTTCTCCTACATCCACAGAAGACCTGAGCTTAGTTCTCCTACATCCACAGAAGACCTGAGCTTAGTTCTCCTACATCTACAGAAGATCTGAGCTTAGTTCTCTACATCCACAGAAGATCTGAGCTTAGTTCTACATCTACAAAAGATCTGAGCTTAGTTCTACATCTACAAAAGATCTGAGCTTAGTTCTCCTAAAGAAGATCTGAGCTTAGTTCTCTACATCTACAGAAGATCTGAGCTTAGTTCTCCTACATCTACAGAAGATCTGAGCTTAGTTCTCCTACATCTACAGAAGATCTGAGCTTAGTTCTCTACATCTACAGAAGATCTGAGCTTAGTTCTCCTACATCTACAGAAGATCTGAGCTTAGTTCTCCTACATCTACAGAAGATCTGAGCTTAGTTCTCCTACATCTACAGAAGATCTGAGCTTAGTTCTCCTACAGAAGATCTGAGCTTAGTTCTCTACATCTACAGAAGATCTGAGCTTAGTTCTCTACATCTACAGAAGATCTGAGCTTAGTTCTCCTACATCTACAGAAGATCTGAGCTTAGTTCTCTACATCTACAGAAGATCTGAGCTTAGTTCTCTACATCCACAGAAGATCTGAGCTTAGTTCTCCTACAGAAGATCTGAGCTTAGTTCTCCTACAGAAGATCTGAGCTTAGTTCTCCTACATCTACAGAAGACCTGAGCTTAGTTCTCCTACATCTACAGAAGATCTGAGCTTAGTTCTCCTACATCTACAGAAGATCTGAGCTTAGTTCTCTACATCTACAGAAGATCAGGGCTTAGTTCTCTACATCCACAGAAGATCTGAGCTTAGTTCTCTACATCCACAGAAGATCTGAGCTTAGTTCTCCTACAGAAGATCTGAGCTTAGTTCTCCTACATCTACAGAAGATCTGAGCTTAGTTCTCTACATCTACAGAAGATCTGAGCTTAGTTCTCTACATCTACAGAAGATCTGAGCTTAGTTCTCCTACAGAAGATCTGAGCTTAGTTCTCTACATCTACAGAAGATCTGAGCTTAGTTCTCTACATCTACAGAAGATCTGAGCTTAGTTCTCCTACAGAAGATCTGAGCTTAGTTCTCTACATCCACAGAAGATCTGAGCTTAGTTCTCTACATCTACAGAAGATCTTTCATAATCTGTGTGCAAACTAGAAGAACTGAGGCTGAAGACACAGGGAGGTCTCACCACATACTCATCGATTTACATCTCCCTTCTCTCTTATCATTCACTTTCATTTTGTTAATTGTTACAATTTAACTATTAGTTCTCTTAGTAATTAAATACTTTTCAGCATTTCTCCAGGTCCTGTACATGTAGAAATACTAAAGACAACCCCCAAAAATAGATTGTCAGTAAATATCTTAGGGCGCCCTGGTCACATGATCACATCCTTCTTACAGTCGTGGTCTGCCACGATTTTCAGTCCATGTAAAAAATCTGATGTGTTAAGAAAATGACCAGATGGTCGTCAGCTGACTAGTTGACTACGATCGAGTCCGCAGCCCCATGAACGTGAATGTGTCCGTACATGTCCGTGCACAGATACAATTTCAACCGATTTCAGCTTCCGAATTTGTATCTGTGCAGCGGACACTCAAATCATGAAGTGAGCCCAGCCTTACAATCTCCTCATATGCTGCGGAATCTGTGCGCACTATATAAAGAAATTATTTTTATATTCTTATATTTCCTCCCATTCCCTAGAAGATGTGTGATCAGGAACCTTTGACCCTGATGGTCCCCTGCGGCCCCTACACACCTGACTGTTCTGTTCCGTACATGGTGCCGCTTCTACAAAAGGACGATCGTTTGGTTTTTTAATTTATTTTGCTTTCACAATTACAGCCCTGGGCACTCACCTTGGTAGAATGTTTGTGGTCATAGTAGAAGCAGAGGGTCCGCCGCACCAGAACCGCATAGAACGTCCCCCACGTGCGGTTGGAGGCCTGAGGAAAAGATGCATGAGTGACAGATTGTAGTGAATATATACATCAGGCCCCGCCCACTGCGCCAGACAGCATGAGGACCCGCCCACTGCACCAGACAGATCCATTGTATCCTCTGCCTGATGAATTGTTCTCTCACCTTCCGGCCCCCAACCTGCAGGACGTGTTTCTTCTCCAAGGAGCCCTCCATAAGGTGGAAGTCCAGTCTCCGGGTCACCTGCAATAACAAGACAAAATCTAGGGTACAGGCGGAGGAGTCCTATAAACACCCAGGATACAGGCGGAGGAGTCCTATAAACACCCAGGATACAGGCGGAGGAGTCCTATAAACACCCAGGATACAGGAGGAGGAGTCCTATAAACACCAAGGATACAGGCGGAGGAGTCCTATAAACACCCAGGATACAGGCGGAGGAGTCCTATAAACACCCAGGATACAGGCGGAGGAGTCCTATAAACAGTCCTATAACCACCCAGGTGACAATTATACCCAGGATACAGGCGGAGGAGTCCTATAAACAGTCCTATAACTACCTAGGTGACAATTATACCCAGGATACAGGCGGAGGAGTCCTATAACCACCCAGGTGACAATTATACCCAGGATACAGGCGGAGGAGTCCTATAGACACCCAGGGTACAGGCGGAGGAGTCCTATAAACACCCAGGATACAGGCGGAGGAGTCCTATAAACACCCAGGATACAGGCAGAGGAGTCCTATAAACACCCAGGTGACAATTATACCCAGGGTACAGGCGGAGGAGTCCTATAGACACCCAGGGTACAGGCGGAGGAGTCCTATAAACACCCAGGATACAGGCGGAGGAGTCCTATAAACACCCAGGATACAGGCAGAGGAGTCCTATAAACACCCAGGGTACAGACGGAGGAGTCCTATAAACAGTCATATAACCACCCAGGTGACAATTATACCCAGGATACAGGCGGAGGAGTCCTATAAACACCCAGGATACAGGCGGAGGAGTCCTATAAACAGTCCTATAACTACCTAGGTGACAATTATACCCAGGATACAGGCGGAGGAGTCCTATAAACACCCAGGATACAGGCGGAGGAGTCCTATAACCACCCAGGTGACAATTATACCCAGGATACAGGCGGAGGAGTCCTATAGACACCCAGGGTACAGGCGGAGGAGTCCTATAAACACCCAGGATACAGGCGGAGGAGTCCTATAAACACCCAGGATACAGGCGGAGGAGTCCTATAACCACCCAGGTGACAATTATACCCAGGATACAGGCGGAGGAGTCCTATAAACACCCAGGATACAGGCGGAGGAGTCCTATAAACACCCAGGTGACAATTATACCCAGGATACAGGCAGAGGAGTCTTATAAACATCCAGGATACAGGCGGAGGAGTCTTATAAACACCCAGGATACAGGCGGAGGAGTCTTATAAACATCCAGGATACAGGCGGAGGAGTCCTATAACCACCCAGGTGACAATTATACCCAGGGTACAGGCGGAGGAGTCCTATAAACACCCAGGATACAGGCGGAGGAGTCCTATAAACACCCAGGGTACAGGCGGAGGAGCCCTATAAACAGTCCTATAACCACCCAGGTGACAATTATACCCAGGATACAGGCGGAGGAGTCCTATAAACACCCAGGTAACCTATTATACCCAGGATACAGGCGGAGGAGTCCTATAAACACCCAGGTAACCTATTATACCCAGGATACAGGCGGAGGAGTCCTATAAACACCCAGGTAACCTATTATACCCAGGATACAGGCGGAGGAGTCCTATAAACACCCAGGTAACCTATTATACCCAGGATACAGGCGGAGGAGTCATATAAACACCTTCCCACCTTGAACATGGATGCCTCTTCTACAGTCTCGGGTGGAGGAGCCTGTGGACTTGGCACTGATCTTCCTTCACTGATCTCCTCTGGATGCTTGTGTGGGGGGGCTGGCACTGTACTCGGACTCTTCTCCTTACAATTGTTGGGTCTTTTCTCTGTCACAGACTCTGTAGCTAACAAGGCAGAAGCCGGCAGAGTGAACGTGGCCACCAACATGTTGGGTTGGGACCCCATCAAAACCTGGCCATATGGTTCTCTATGAGGTTTGGGTTTCACTGGAGACAGACTACCCCTCACCACGTTTTTGGGTATCAGGTCGTGAGGTGCCTGTGCTTGGCACACCAATGGAGCCATCTTGGCATTGTTCCAGATGCCTTCCAGTTCCTCATCATCGTTCTCCAAGAATTCCTGGTCTGGATGGAGAACTTCTGGAGGTGAATTGGTCTTTGAGAACATCCTTTTGTCATATGAAGTCTCCACGGGACTGTAGTGGTCATGTGACTGGTGAGATGGTTCACATGTGTGGAGGACACAGCCAAAGGAAAACATTGGTGCAGGTTGTCCATTATCGGAATGCTTCTTCACATTGAAGGCTCCAAGTGTCTCTCTGAGGATTGGAGATGAGGTTGTAGATTGTCCTGTCTCTTGGAGGACTATAGGAGTACATATAGCTCCTCTTGCCTCACGGAGGTCTGGACACGTGGTGGTAGTTCCTCTTGTCTCTCGGAGGTCTGGACGTGTGGTGGTAGCTCCTCTTGTGTCTTGAAGGACTGTAGATAAGGTGGTAAGTCCTCTTGTGTCCCTGAGGATTAGAGATGTATTGGTAGTGTGTATTTCTGTCTCTCGAAGGTCTGGACACGTGGTGGTAGCTCCTCTGGTCTCTCGGTGGTCTGGACACATGGTGGTAGCTCCTCCACTATGACATCGGGAATTGGAGAGGTCACAGCTTGGTGAAGCATCTTCAAGGTTCTTTGGTGACGTCAAGGCTTCTTCATGTGTATCCCAGTCAGGATCAAGTTGCCTTAAGACAATAGGGGAAAGTCTGTCTTCTTCAAAGTTTTCGATTAAGTTCTCCAAGTCACGAGACTCCTGTTCGTTGGCCATGGACTTCAAATACCCATGAATATTCTGCCTACAATATCCTGAGGTACCAGTCAGCGCTTCCAGCCATGCCCTGGTTCCTGACATCTGGTTGTCTCCTCCATGGATGGGTGAGGCTTCTTCTGTCTCCATCTTCTCAGCTGCAGGTTTGGGCTTTTCCCCTGAGTCATCTGCAGGTATTACAGTAATTGTGTCCTGGATATTGTCCAATACGTCAGGCTCCTTAGAGATGTGTAGGGTGAGGACACTACCTATAGTAAGACGTGGGCCACAACTGGGCATTGCATGTTGACTAGGTAGAAGACTTTTAGGCTGCGGCTTCTTAGTACCAGGTCCACACTGGGCATCGATGTCCTTGCTGAGCGGGTTTTTTACATAGTTTAGAAAGGTTTCATGTTCCATATTTGTCCCTGGAGCGGTGACTTTCTTCTCCTGCTTTGGGGGCCATGTAGAGGTCTGGTATCTGGTGGAATCTTTGGTGTCGGTTTTTCTGTCTGAGTAAAGTCCCATAATCCCTTGTATTGTACATCTCTCAGCTTTCTCCTTCCTCCTGAGACTCTTGAAGAATATGTTGGATCTGATCTTTGGTAAATCAGCAGAGGAAGAGTCCAAGGAAGACACAAAGGAGCTGTGTCCAGAGGGGAGAACGGTCCTGGAAACTCGGGGCACAGTCAGACTTTGGTAAGTGCCTGGTGCTTCCTTTGTGTTCAGATAAACACTGACCTGAGTATGAAGAGAACAGAAACAGAGCTGAGCATCAAAGATATATGAGAGGGAGACAACCAGTGATGGGAGAGAGAGGGACCTACGAGAGGGAGACAACCAGTGATGGGAGAGAGAGGGACCTACGAGAGGGAGACAACCAGTGATGGGAGAGAGAGGGACCTACGAGAGGGAGACAACCAGTGATGGGAGAGAGAGGGACCTACGAGAGGGAGACAACCAGTGATGGGAGAGAGAGGGACCTACGAGAGGGAGACAACCAGTGATGGGAGAGAGAGGGACCTACGAGAGGGAGACAACCAGTGATGGGAGAGAGAGGGACCTACGAGAGGGAGACAACCAGTGATGGGAGAGAGAGGGACCTACGAGAGGGAGACAACCAGTGATGGGAGAGAGAGGGACCTACGAGAGGGAGACAACCAGTGATGGGAGAGAGAGGGACCTACGAGAGGGAGACAACCAGTGATGGGAGAGAGAGGGACCTACGAGAGGGAGACAACCAGTGATGGGAGAGAGAGGGACCTACGAGAGGGAGACAACCAGTGATGGGAGAGAGAGGGACCTACGAGAGGGAGACAACCAGTGATGGGAGAGAGAGGGACCTACGAGAGGGAGACAACCAGTGATGGGAGAGAGAGGGACCTACGAGAGGGAGACAACCAGTGATGGGAGAGAGAGGGACCTACGAGAGGGAGACAACCGGTGATGGGGGAAAGAGGGACCTACGAGAGGGAGACAACCGGTGATGGGGGAAGGGTGAGGGAGACAACTGGTGATGGGGGGGGGGGGGTAGAGAGGCAGACAACCGGTGATAGGGGGGGAGGGGGAGTGACGAAATACGAGAGGGAGACAACCAGTGATGAGGGGGGGGGGGGAACCTATGAGAGGGAGCCAACCAGTGATGGGGGAAAAGGACCTACGAGAGGGAGCCAACCAGTGATGGGGGAAAAGGACCTACGAGAGGGAGCCAACCAGTGAAGGGGGAGAGGGACCTACGAGAGGGAGCCAACCAGTGAAGGGGGAGAGGGACCTACGAGAGGGAGACAACCGGTGATGGAGGAAAGGGACCTACGAGATGGAGACAACCGGTGATGTAGAGGATGGTGGAGATCTCAGGGTGTGATGGTGGAGACCTCGGGGTGTGAAGGTGATGTTGGAGATCTCGGGGTGTGAAGGTGATGGTGTAGACCTGGGGGTGTGAAGGTGATGGTGGAGACCTGGGGGTGTGAAGGTGATGGTGGAGACCTCGGGGTGTGAAGGTGATGGTGGAGATCTCGGGGTGTGAAGGTGATGGTGGAGACCTGGGGGTGTGAAGGTGATGGTGGAGACCTGGGGGTGTGAAGGTGATGGTGGCGATCTCGGGGTGTGAAGGTGATGGTGGAGATCTCGGGGTGTGAAGGTGATGGTGGAGATCTCGGGGTGTGAAGGTGATGGTGGAGATCTCGGGGTGTGAAGGTGATGGTGGAGATCTCGGGGTGTGAAGGTGATGGTGGAGATCTCGGGGTGTGAAGGTGATGGTGGAGATCTCGGGGTGTGAAGGTGGTGGAGATCTCGGGGTGTGAAGGTGATGGTGGAGATCTCGGGGTGTGAAGGTGATGGTGGAGATCTCTGGGTGTGAAGGTGATGGTGGAGATCTCGGGGTGTGAAGGTGATGGTGGAGATCTCGGGGTGTGAAGGTGATGGTGGAGATCTCGGGGTGTGAAGGTGATGGTGGAGACCTGGGGGAGTGAAGGTGATGGTGGAGACCTGGGGGTGTGAAGGTGATGGTGGAGACCTGGGGGTGTGAAGGTGATGGTGGAGACCTCGGGGTGTGAAGGTGATGGTGGAGACCTCGGGGTGTGAAGGTGATGGTGGAGACCTCGGGGTGTGAAGGTGATGGTGGAGATCTCTGGGTGTGAAGGTGATGGTGGAGACCTCGGGGTGTGAAGGTGATGGTGGAGACCTCGGGGGGGGAAGGTGATGGTGGAGACCTCTGGGTGTGAAGGTGATGGTGGAGATCTCGGGGTGTGAAGGTGATGGTGGAGACCTCGGGGTGTGAAGGTGATGGTGGAGACCTCGGGGTGTGAAGGTGATGGTGGAGATCTCTGGGTGTGAAGGTGATGGTGGAGATCTCGGGGTGTGAAGGTGATGGTGGAGATCTCGGGGTGTGAAGGTGATGGTGGAGATCTCGGGGTGTGAAGGTGATGGTGGAGATCTCGGGGTGTGAAGGTGATGGTGGAGACCTGGGGGTGTGAAGGTGATGGTGGAGATCTCGGGGTGTGAAGGTGATGGTGGAGATCTCGGGGTGTGAAGGTGATGGTGGAGATCTCGGGGGGGGGAAGGTGATGGTGGAGACCTCGGGGTGTGAAGGTGATGGTGGAGACCTCGGGGTGTGAAGGTGATGGTGGAGACCTCGGGGTGTGAAGGTGATGGTGGAGATCTCGGGGTGTGAAGGTGATGGTGGAGATCTCGGGGTGTGAAGGTGATGGTGGAGATCTCGGGGTGTGAAGGTGATGGTGGAGACCTGGGGGTGTGAAGGTGATGGTGGAGACCTCTGGGTGTGAAGGTGATGGTGGAGACCTCTGGGTGTGAAGGTGATGGTGGAGACCTCGGGGTGTGAAGGTGATTGTGGAGATCTCGGGGTGTGAAGGTGATGGTGGAGACCTGGGGGTGTGAAGGTGATGGTGGAGATCTCGGGGTGTGAAGGTGATGGTGGAGACCTCGGGGTGTGAAGGTGATGGTGGAGACCTCGGGGTGTGAAGGTGATGGTGGAGACCTGGGGGTGTGAAGGTGATGGTGGAGATCTCGGGGTGTGAAGGTGATGGTGGAGATCTCGGGGTGTGAAGGTGATGGTGGAGATCTCGGGGTGTGAAGGTGATGGTGGAGATCTCGGGGTGTGAAGGTGATGGTGGAGATCTCGGGGTGTGAAGGTGATGGTGGAGATCTCGGGGTGTGAAGGTGATGGTGGAGACCTCGGGGTGTGAAGGTGATGGTGGAGATCTCGGGGTGTGAAGGTGATGGTGGAGATCTCGGGGTGTGATGGTGGAGATCTCGGGGTGTGAAGGTGATGGTGGAGATCTCGGGGTGTGAAGGTGATGGTGGAGATCTCGGGGTGTGAAGGTGAT